>NC_083763.1:78893454-78910954 GCF_963514075.1 Conger conger | reverse complement strand
TCTTTTCTGTGATTGCTTTGGAGTATAACTAACCAAAACAAACACACAACCCTGTTTTTTATTACTTCACCAATGCAAAAAGAGCTCCATTTCTACCAAAGGCTCTTTCCGCGATGGACAAATGCGATTAAAAGCAGCATATCAACGCATTTACTCATATTTATTTACTAGTGGCAACACTGAAAACTCCCGGACTTTCAGAAGACTTGAGATGTCTGATAAAAATAAAATTGACAATGAATAGATGTTTTTATGAGTATGTGTGCCTAAGTTAAAGAACTGAGCAGGCGGACCAGAGCAGGCTGAACTCCACTGCTGGCTAGGGTCACTACTAGCTGATGTTAGCTAAAGTTAGCTAAAGTTTGCAAGCTAATACAAACACGAGTAATGTCAGTTAAATAGCAGGCTAAGTGGCCTGTGTGGAAAGTGACCACTAAAGCTGATGTTTTATGAATCATACTCTCAGCTCACTGCCATCTCGGCACAGGGACCTCTGCAGCGGAAAGGTGGGTTGAGACGTTTTTTGTATGTAAACACAGGAGCGAGAAATAGCCTGCATAGCTTGCCCTTTCTCCCAAATTGAATTTTAATGCACCAAACTGATTTTATGGCATTTTGTTATTGATGTATCGGAGTCTTTAATTTGATCCGTTAAATGAATTCACCTCTTTGTATGCAATTGTTTGCAATACAGCCCATGTCTTAGGCCCAGGTTAGGCCCAGGTTAGGCCCATGTTAGGCCCAAGCTAGGCCCAAGCTAGGCCCAGGTTAGCTCCATTATTAGTTACCAGCTTGTTGAGTGTGTGGTATATCTTGTGAATGCTGGCCAGGGTAGACAGGTGGGAGTTCAGATGAAAATCTATTAAGACAAAAAAAAAAAAACACACATTACAGATTTACCATTATATCATAACTCTTTCTCCAAAGCAGGCAGCTGCCATCACACCGCCCCCATCCCTGTTCACGGGCCGCCGAACAGCCCAGACGCACCGCTGAGGTAATTAACCACGGGGGCCCTTCAGGGCACGTTTCCCCTGGAATCCGCCCGGTTCTCAGGCCCGAAGGAGCTCCATCTCTGGTCCGCTGAGTGGTTCGGCAGGAAGGGGGGCAAAGATCGCCGGGGCGCTACAAACAGCGGAAAACTAATTCTGCGCCCAAATGGTGGGAAAAATGGATTAACAGTTGAATTTGTTTTTTTGGTTTTTTTATAAATCTAAAACAGGACTACTGGCCTTGGCATCCCATGCCGACCGGACCAACACAGGCGCCCGCACTACACCCATTCCAGCCAGGCAGGAGCCTCGATGTTCTCCGGTCAGGGGTCAGCAACCCTGGTCCTGGAGAGCAGCAGGATGTGCTAGTTTTTGCTGCCACTCAAAACTCAACTGACCAAAAAAAGCCGTTAGTTACAGTTAACTAATTTTTTAACACTAAATTTAGGGTGAAAACAAAAGCCAGCCACACCCTGCGGCTCTCCAGGACCAGGGTTTTCGATCCCTGTCCCATATTGTAAGTGGCCACGGATAAGAGCGCCCCCTAAAGGAATGTAATGTACCCACAGCCCTGCACAGGCATGAATGGTACAGGAGGAAGGGCTCCGGTTAGCAGGGCAATCATGTGCCACGGAGGGCCGAGTATCCAACCAATCACTACAGCAGCTGAATTCACTAATTAGCACACCTTCAGACAGAGAGGAGGGACCCGATTAGTGAACAGGTGTAGTGATTGGCTGGAATGAAAACCTACATGCTCTCGGCCCTCCGTGCCATGACTGGGCCCTGCTCTACTGTGAGGAACTACATTAGGTTGTCCTCCTGCTCAAGGGTTGCGTTGCTCTGGCGACGTGTGTGTGTGTGTGTGTGTGTGTGTGTGTGTGTAAACCTTTCAGTTGCATAGGTTCTTCACAAGCATCTGCCCAAGTTTTATGCCGGTCTCAGTCAATTGGCGGATTATTGGGCGCTCAGTAGACACAGATCGCACCCAGAACGACCCAACTTAATATTCATCAACTCGTCAGTTAAGGCTGCCAGCGAGCAGGCTAGCTCGAGCCTATGCGCGTGCACTCTCTCACGGGTACCCGCATTTGGACAGGTATGCAGCCGACTAGTAACCTAGCACATCTGGGCGAAGGTGAAAAGACAGGAATAAAATCACCATAGTAACTTGAGCCTCTCACAAATATATATACATATATTCTGAACATAGTATTGACTCAAATTTCACCAGGGAATACGTGCTCGAGTAAATCGAAGAACGGTCGACAGATCTGTATCTTTCGTCAGGCGAACAAAACGGCGAGGACGCTGAATGCATAACGGTATGTGCTGCGGTCGGGCCAGTCCGAGAATGCTAGCTAACTAGCTACATACCTAAGCTATAACAGTACACACGGATAAGTTGCACAGAGTTTACAAAGTATCAAGAGAGTGGCGAGGAACCTGGGTGTTGTAGTCCACACACTGACGTCTGCCCTTTCTTTCAATCACTGTACACGACAACGAACTACACTTCCCATAATTAAAATAAAAAAAACCATTCAGCACCCCTCTCCTGATACTCACCCCAACTGACGAATGCAATTTAGATTGTTGCAGAAATCTTAGGACGTAAAATTTAAAACCGTGTCATTTATGATAGCTGTGGACATTGCTTGTCTTTCCAATGCAAGTGACGCGTTCGGACATGTACTACGTTCTCTGAGAAGAAAATACATATATTTTACAAAACTGCGTCACAATTTTCATCCTGTGCAATTGTCCGCAGCTTCCTCGAAACCTGACCCATTTATATTATGAAATACCACTAACGGCTGGTTGATATACGCTGTACAGCATGTGCATTATTCCCACGTCTGTTAATGACAAAAACGTTATTTTCTATTATCTAAAATATAGCTCTACCCAACATGCTAGCTTTGCTAGCAAGCTACAATTTAACGGAATCTTATATAATGTTGCTGTTAGTTCACCGTTGACAAAACGAACAAAAGTGAACGTCTGCCACTGTATTCGTGCGTTCTGCGTTTATTTCGTCAGCTAGCTAACTGTATCGCCAAAAGGCAAAACGGATAGCTACTAGTACAAAGACAGTAGAGAGCAAATTGATTTTCTGATTTGTATGTAGCTGGCAAGCTAGCTAGCCAGTTGGATCTAGAATAATGCATGATTCGTAAAGTAGAAGTCTCTACAGCACAAAATGCATTATAAACGACAGACCCTTTGCAGGTTTACATGAAGCATAAGTACCCTACATTTCAGGCAAAATCAGATCCAAAGACACAATGACTTACTTGCCGCATCAGAGTGCATTTTTTTAACCAGAGCACTGACTCCGAATCGCTCCTCTGCAAGTCTGCAGACCGGCCAGTGGGCGGGACACGTCAACGTTACGCACGCCCACAAATGATTTAGATGGACAACAGGCATCGTGGCCACGCCTCTGTCGGCTAGTGATAGGGCGGACTACGTGCCATTTACTCATGGTGGAGACAAAGAAGTTAGACCCGCCCATCGAAGAACGTGACAGGTCAAAGTTGCAGCGAATGCCAACCCACCGACGTCGCTCATTGGTTACTGAATTTACCATATATATCAATAATGAGAGATTCCTCGTGCGAAATAAAAACCAGCCCACGACGGAACTTGATTGGGCGAACTCTGCCCTGAACGCCGCCCCGCTGGGTTTGTCCAATGGTGGAAAAGGCCGTCCATCACAACACATTTCCAATATAGTGTACGGCTATTGGCCTTAATGACAAGTTGTTTACTATAGGGCGTGATCGCGTCTACATGAGAATCAGTTGTTTTCGTGAGTGAAGTTAAAGCAGTGGCTGTCTGCGGCGTCCACAGTAGATTGAGAACTATGAGAGTCAGTATAATTCACGCGCAAAACAGTCCCGTCCAGCGGATCGCAAGTTCCTGGCTCATTTTTACAGAGAATAACTGGCACCTATTTTTGCATGTAGGCTACACACACATGCGCGTCGTCATGTTTTTTTTATCTAATGCTTTTTACAATCGCGGGTTCTGAATTCGGCACTTGGTTGCACCGATTGCCTCGGTCGTACGAAAGGGCCTTCGTTGTTATTCAGAAGAGCCTTGACTTCGTGATTGTGGGGGATGGGAGTTAGTCTCGGTTCAACATCCGGTCCGATTCCATGTAGCCACTGTACAAGTGAAAGTTGTGCAGGAGCACTCAACGCGCGCTGTACACTGAGCATATTGTGTGTCAGTGATAATCTGGAGTTCTGTGCGGCGTGAAAACACGCACCCTGGAGCAGACATTCCATTCGCTACGCATGCGCGATGATTGTGCGTTTGCAATCGTTTTATGCGCGTGTATGTGTGTGTGCGCGAGCAGGACGGGAATGACGGGAGATGAACCAGTATAAAATTAAATAAAATCGAGAAATAATATAGCGTAACAGTGATCATGATAACATGCTGTATGCGATTGATTTGGGACCGCGGGGTCGCCTGATGGCAGGGTGTCAGACGGACAGCTGTGCAGCTGCTGCTTCATGCCCTGTTCAGCTGACCCACATCTGGAGAGATGAAGTTCATGCTGGTCCTGTGGCCCCCCTGTGTGTGCTGGCCCCCTGTGTGTGCTGGCCCTGTGGCCCCCCTGTGTGTGCTGGTCCTGTGGCCCCCCTGTGTGTGCTGGCCCCCTGTGTGTGCTGGCCCCCTGTGTGTGCTGGCCCTGTGGCCCCCCTGTGTGTGCTGGTCCCCTGTGTGTGCTGGCCCCCTGTGTGTGCTGGCCCTGTGGCCCCCCTGTGTGTGCTGGTCCTGTGGCCCTCCTGTGTGTGCTGGTCCTGTGGCCCCCCTGTGTGTGCTGGCCCTGTGGCCCCCCTGTGTGTGCTGGTCCTGTGTGTGCTGGCCCTGTGCCCCCCCTGTGTGTGCTGGTCCTGTGTGTGCTGGTCCTGTGTGCGCTGGCCCCCTGTGTGTGCTGGTCCTGTGTGTGCTGGCCCTGTGCCCCCCCTGTGTGTGCTGGTCCTGTGTGTGCTGGTCCTGTGTGCGCTGGCCCCCTGTGTGTGCTGGTCCTGTGTGTGCTGGCCCTGTGCCCCCCCTGTGTGTGCTGGTCCTGTGTGTGCTGGTCCTGTGTGTGCTGGTCCCCTGTGTGTGCTGGTTTTCCTTCCAACCACAATTGCAATCCCAGAATTTTAACAAGCTGTTAATTTTTTGTGAAAAATTAGAGGGATTGTTTACCCTCTTAAGACACATTATGTCAGAAATTGCTAAGCAGTGCACATAGAAGAGTCTGATGTTCATGTCTTATTATGATATATTAAAAACAATTGCACAGAAGAACACATTTACTTAACTGACTGAATTAGTAGGCTCAAAATGAGTGAACGTGTGAGCCACTAAACCAAACAATTTGGTAGAGAATGACGAACCCAAAGACCAAGCAAATGATAATGATAATAAATGAGAAATTTAGAGATTACAACTCTGGGTAGAAGACAAACCACCATACACATGGGGTACCCAGGACCAGGGTTGGGAACCACTGATTAAGCAGACACTCTTATCCAGAGTAACGTACAGTATTGTGCAAAAGTCTTAGGCACCTGCATAACATTCTATACAGATAAGATTCTTTCTAAAATAATTCAATGAAAGGTCCTAAATAAACGTACTACACATTTGACATTACATTTGAGTAATTTGGCAGAATAGTTAAAAACTGAATCAAATCAATATTTTTTGTGACCACCCTTTAGCGTTAAAACTGCATCACTTCTCTGAGATAGCCAACGCTGTCCGGCAGTTCTATAAGACAATCAGCAGGGAGGTTGTTCCAAGCATGTTGCAGACTTTACCTTTTAAAATGAAATACAAAAATGTCTCTGTAAAATTACATCTTTTGGAAAACGAATATTTGGAAATCTCAAATGTGTTCTTTTATACTAACAGACACAAATAAATAAACATATATACAATAAAGTCTAGGGTGCCAAAGACTTCTGCACAGTACTGTACAATAAAGTGCAAATCAGAACCAGGGACAAGTGCACTGAAAAGCCTAGAGGGAAGTCCGGTTGAAGTCCGCAGTCCTGCTATGATTCCCAGAGTCACCAACTACTTTTCCCCTCTTTTGGACTTCCTAATTTTACATTTACTATACGACCCAACTTTAACCTGTCCAACCCATCTGAGGTGCTATAATGGATTTCTCATCACATTCCTGTTTTATCCATCCTGTTGTTACACCTCGCTGGCCAGCGGAGGATGGACCCCCCTCTATAGCCAGACTCCCCCTCTATAGCCGGGGCCCCCCCTCTATAGCCAGACCCCTCCTCTATAGCCAGGCCCCCCTCTATAGCCGGGACCCCTCCTCTATAGCCGGACTCAGCCTCTATAGCCGGACTCCCCCTCTATAGCCGGGCCCCTCCTCTATAGCCGGACTCCCCCTCCTCTATAGCCGGGACCCCTCCTCTATAGCCGGACTCACCCTCCTCTATAGCCGGGCCCCTCCTCTATAGCCGGACTCCCCCTCCTCTATAGCCGGACTCCCCCTCTATAGCCGGACTCCCCCTCCTCTATAGCCGGGACCCCTCCTCTATAGCCGGACTCACCCTCCTCTATAGCCGGGCCCCTCCTCTATAGCCGGACTCCCCCTCCTCTATAGCCGGACTCCCCCTCCTCTATAGCCGGACTCCCCCTCTATAGCCGGACTCACCCTCCTCTATAGCCGGGCCCCTCCTCTATAGCCGGACCCCTCCTCTATAGCCGGGCCCCTCCTCTATAGCCGGACCCCTCCTCTATAGCCGGGCTCCTCCTCTATAGCCGGACTCCCCCTCTATAGCCGGGCTCTCCCTCCTCTATAGCCGGGCTCCCCCTCCTCTATAGCCGGGCTCCTCCTCTATAGCCGGACTCACCCTCCTCTATAGCCGGGCCCCTCCTCTATAGCCGGGCTCCCCCTCCTCTATAGCCGGGCTCCTCCTCTATAGCCGGACTCCCCCTCTATAGCCGGGCCCCTCCTCTATAGCCGGACTCCCCCTCTATAGCCGGGCCCCTCCTCTATAGCCGGACTCCCCCTCTATAGCCGGGCCCCTCCTCTATAGCCGGGACCCCTCCTCTATAGCCGGACTCCCCCTCCTCTATAGCCGGACCCCTCCTCTATAGCCGGACTCACCCTCCTCTATAGCCAGACTCCCCCTCTATAGCCGGACTCACCCTCCTCTATAGCCGGGCTCCTCCTCTATAGCCGGACTCCCCCTCTATAGCCGGGCTCTCCCTCCTCTATAGCCGGGCTCCCCCTCCTCTATAGCCGGGCTCCTCCTCTATAGCCGGACTCACCCTCCTCTATAGCCGGGCCCCTCCTCTATAGCCGGGCTCCCCCTCCTCTATAGCCGGGCTCCTCCTCTATAGCCGGACTCCCCCTCTATAGCCAGGACCCCCCTCTATAGCCGGGCTCCCCCTCTATAGCCGGACTCCCCCTCTATAGCCGGGCCCCCCCTCTATAGCCGGGCCCCTCCTCTATAGCCGGGACCCCTCCTCTATAGCCGGACTCCCCCTCTATAGCCGGACCCCTCCTCTATAGCCGGGCCCCTCCTCTATAGCCGGGCCCCTCCTCTATAGCCGGACTCCCCCTCTATAGCCGGACCCCTCCTCTATAGCCGGACCCCTCCTCTATAGCCGGACTCCCCCTCTATAGCCGGACTCCCCCTCTATAGCCGGGCTCCTCCTGAGATCGCTCCGAGTTTTTTCTCCCCGCCCAGGAGTTTTTGTTTTTTACCTCGTATGCTCGCCTCGTATGCTTGCTATTTTTTGGGTTTAGGTCTGGTGTTTGCTCTTCTGCAAAACATCATGGTGACAGACATCTGTAAAAAGGGCTATAGAAATAAAACAGAATTGAATGAATGCAAATGAGACCCCCGTTTTCTACGGGCGTCTGCTGCCCCCTGGGGCCTCGTGGAGGTACTGTAGGGGGTCCCTGGCCAGACTTCACATGCAATGACAATTTCTAGATTTGCTAAAATATTTGGATATATAAAACCTTTTTAATAACCATGTTTAATCTGTGATGGGGGTCCCTGGGTGCAGAAGGGCGGATTAATGTCTGAAACACAGTGAAGGAGAAACGGCTGCGTGTGTGAAAGTTTAATTACATTAATGTAATGTAAAGTTCTCCAGCAGGTGGCAGCAGAGCGGCATTGTGACGCAGCTGCAGAGAAAAGCAGGTCTTTCTGGGTTAGTCCATGCGCCACATTTGTGGGTTTCATACAGCCGTTGGACTCTTGAGCAAGGCCCTTAACCCCACATTGCTCCACACTGCATAGTCTACTCAACTGTAAGTTGCTTTGGATAAAAGTGTCAGCTAAATAGCTCATTGTTTTATAATTAAGTCTTAACTCATCCTGCTCTGTGGAACTATCCATCCATCCATCCATTATCCTAACCCGTTTATCCTGAACAGGGTCGCAGGGGGGCTGGAGCCTATCCCAGCATACATTGGGTGAAAGGCAGGAATACACCCTGGACAGGTTGCCAGTCCATCGCAGGGCACACACACCATTCACTCACACACTCATACCCACAGGCAATTTAGACTCTCCAATCAGCCTAACATGCATGTCTTTAGACTGTGGGAGGAAACCGGAGTACCCGGAGGAAACCCACGCAGACACGGGGAGAACATGCAAACTCCACACAGAGAGGCCCTGGCCGACCGGGATTCGAACCCATGACCTCCTTGCTGTGAGGCGGCAGTGCTACCCACTGCACCATCCGTGCCAAGTAGTGCGAAGTGCAAAAGTGAGAGATATTTGTTTATGGTCATGTTATGGTCATGTTTATGGTCATGTTTATGGTCATGTTATGGTCATGTTATGGTCATGTTATGGTCATGTTTATGGTCATGTTTATGGTCATGTTATGGTCATGTTATGGTCATGTTTATGGTCATGTTATGGTCATGTTATGGTCATGTTATGGTCATGTTTATGGTCATGTTTATGGTCATGTTATGGTCATGTTATGGTCATGTTATGGTCATGTTTATGGTCATGTTTATGGTCATGTTATGGTCATGTTATGGTCATGTTTATGGTCATGTTATGGTCATGTTTATGGTCATGTTTATGGTCATGTTATGGTCATGTTTATGGTCATGTTATGGTCATGTTTATGGTCATGTTATGGTCATGTTTATGGTCATGTTTATGGTCATGTTATGGTCATGTTTATGGTCATGTTATGGTCATGTTTATGGTCATGTTTATGGTCATGTTATGGTCATGTTTATGGTCATGTTATGGTCATGTTTATGGTCATGTTATGGTCATGTTTATGTTCATGTTTATGGTCATGTTATGGTCATGTTTATGGTCATGTTATGGTCATGTTTATGTTCATGTTATGGTCATGTTTATGGTCATGTTTATGGTCATGTTATGGTCATGTTTATGGTCATGTTATGGTCATGTTTATGGTCATGTTATGGTCATGTTTATGGTCATGTTTATGGTCATGTTATGGTCATGTTTATGGTCATGTTATGGTCATGTTTATGTTCATGTTTATGGTCATGTTATGGTCATGTTTATGGTCATGTTATGGTCATGTTTATGTTCATGTTTATGGTCATGTTATGGTCATGTTTATGGTCATGTTATGGTCATGTTTATGTTCATGTTTATGGTCATGTTTATGGTCATGTTTATGGTCATGTTATGGTCATGTTATGGTCATGTTTATGGTCATGTTATGGTCATGTTTATGGTCATGTTATGGTCATGTTTATGGTCATGTTTATGGTAAACCCATTTATGATGCGTGTCTTAAGTGCATGGTACACATTTGTCAGTAATATTGAGACTAATCTCTCTCCATAGCGGTGGACTGTGTACTTAATGACCACGTGGCGTGGGGGCAGTGTGATGCAGGGGCGGAGGTACAGGTGTGTCTACCTGTACACACAGGCAGGTGGGGCAGGTGTGGAAAGTTTGAGTGACTCAGGAATTTTCTCCAACAATCTCAGAATAACAGATTCAGTCTTTGTGAGTGTTTGTTCAAACAAATCGTGTGACACACCTGGTTTAACTTCTCACCCCAGCTCATATACTTCTGCTCAATGAATGTTCAGTGCTTAATGTTGTGTTCAATGTTACATTACATTACATTAATGGCATTTGCCAGACACTCTTATCCAGAGCGACGTACTGCAAAGTGCATACCCAATGTCAATGTTGTGCTTAATGTTGTGTTTAGTGTTTGTTTAATGTTGTGTTCAGCATTGTGTTTAGTGCTTGTTTAATGTTGTGTTCAGCATTGTGTTTAGTGTTTGTTTAATGTTGTGTTCAGCATTGTGTTTAGTGTTTGTTTAATGTTGTGTTCAGCATTGTGTTTAGTGATTGTTTAATGTTGTGTCCAGCGTTGCATTTAGTGTTGTGTTCAGCGTTTGTTTAGTGTTGTGTTCAATGTTGTGTTTAATGTCATGTTTAATGTTGTGTTCAATGCTCCCTTCCCTGTAGCCAGGATTCCCTGACTGTCATTGGCACAACTCTGGTCCTCATGTTAACGAACACAATTAACAGACACCAAAGGCCCTGAAAGCTCTCTTATACCTGCACGAGGAAAGCGTTTGAGTCCACCTGACGAATCAGAAACAGCTGAGTAGCCAGCTGTCCCATTACTTTTTCTCCCCTACAATGGGGAGACTGTTTACCAAAGGAGATTCGATTCCTACATGGATCATTAAAGGTGACAGTCTGCACCTTTACCCCAAATTCATTGTTTCATTTAAAACCCACTGTGCTGGAGTACAGAGCCAAGAGGACAGACATGGTACCACTGTCCAAACACTTACAGACTATACTGTGTGTAGTTGATGTTAATGATTGTTTTGGCTGTACTGTACCTGGGTAGGCATGCCAATTAAGCATATTTGAATTAAAATTAGCAAGAGAGAGAGAGAGAGAGGGAGGGGGAGAGAGGGAGAGAAGGGTGTAAGTGAGAGACAGAAAGAGGAAATAGTGAGAGGGAATGAGAGTTAAAGGAAGGGAGGGAGCGGGGGAGGGAGGGAGCGGGGGAAAGAGCCCTCCTCCCTGTGGGTGTGTGTTTACTGTACAGAGGCTGGAGGCAGCGCAGTGTGTGTGGACGTTATAATCGGGTTTCACTCACACAGAGCAGAGGAACAGACGAACATCTGCCATGAGCACTGAAGCATCGGGGTCACCTGGAGTCGGAGAGGCGGCGGAGGGCAAGGTGAGACTCGGTGCAGTGAAGCTGGAACGCGTCAAAACTCAGCGGCGTGCGCTTCGCCCTCGGACTGTCGAAGGAAAGATTACGTGAGCCTGCGCTAGTTCCTGTCAGACTGTTTACATTCCAGGCTAGCAACAGAGTAGCTAGTTACAGTTACAGTTGACCTGTTTCTTTGTTACTTTTTAAACATGTTATGTTATGTTATTTCTTGCGCGTCACACGGAGGACTGTATTTGGTCCAACCATGTCGGTGAGAGCGAGCGCAGAATTCCCCTCCTTCATCGTCAGACATAACGAGTGTTTGTGTGGGCGTCTCCGCTGGGACTCCAGTGGCCCCTGAATCGCACACCACGGGGAGGAGGGGCCACAGCAGGAGAAGGGGGGGCTAGGTGTAATGGTGCCTCTCTGTATCTCTGTTTGAGGGGGGCTATGTGTAATGGTGGCTCTCTGTGTCTCTGTTTCAGTGCCCTCTAGGAAACAGGCATGTGAACAGGGAGGAGGTGAGACAGATCCTCAGGGAGTGCCAAGAGGAGAGCTTCTGGTATCGAGGTGAGTCGAGCCACACCTTTACCTGTTCACCTGAGAGAGAGAGAGAGAGAGAGAGAGAGAGAGAGAGAGAGAGAGAGAGAGAGAGAGCACCTTGCTGTTAGAAAAGCTCTCCGATTGGCTCCCTTCTGTTAGAGAAGCTCTCTGATTGGCTCTCTTCTGAGAGCAAGAGTCATCTCGGGACAAGCGTTGGAAACTGGCACGTGGGATAAAAAATTTCCAGTAGAAAAGAGCAAATTTATATTATATTTCCAAACATATTTTCCAAAAACTTTACACAGTAAAATTTTACAGAGAAATTTTTTTATATTAGAGGTACAATAGGTTTTTGTGTTAAAACATTGTGACATTGTAAATCCCTTCCTATCATTGAAAAAGGCTCACTGACATGTTGACTCACCCTCTGCCTGCGTTTATAGTCGATAGCTACTAGAAAATGAGCAACAAGCAAATTAGCCATAGTTAGCCTGAATGTGCAAATATGTACAAAAGGCAATACGAACATAGTAGCGAGCACTGCGAGCATTGTTGCACCTGTTGCGTTGTGTCTCAGGTGGATATTTGTAAATTCGGCAAGGTAACTAATAGCTAATTTGCTTGTTGCTACCGATAACTAACTGGTATCGTTGTATAACTACATATGCATTCTTCGCTTCGATAATGAGCAAAATAATATACAGTTTCAGTGATCTGGCTTGTCTGTTGTGCAATTTGGGCAGCTACACGTTCCTTTGATTTCTTTAGGTGTTGAATCATGCGTGTTTTGCCTTTATTTGTCTCAAACTGTAAGTTGCAGTTGCATCGTTTGTGGTAGACTATCATATCTTAGTTATATAGCCAGCTAGTTCCATCGCCAAATAAGTTGCTTGCTCATAATATCGTTGGTTAGCTAAAGTGAAAACTTCAAAAAGGCAAAACATAGTGTTTTGCAGCACACTAAAGTCAACATTTCATAAATTCACCTTTTCGGAAAACCTTTTCTTACTAGAAACACTACGAAAAGACGGCAGGCTCTGTCGCGTTTGTCACTGTCAACTTTCCAAAACAGTGCATGTTGCGGTCTGAGGGTGTTTGTTGCTACAATTCCTCTCTTGACCGTTAGGAGGCCGAAATTACCGATTGTACCTTTTAGTAGAAGACAACTTTCCAGATAAAAACTTGAGAGCCAGAGCAAACGAGACAGCAATAATCTGCAGAAGAACTGTGGCAAGTTCTCCAATATGTTTAGAATAACCATCAGATTTTCTTATAAAACTGCAGGACAGTATACCTAAGAGAATTTGTTGGAAATATTAAGTTGAAATATGTGGTATGATATGAATGAGGAATGTAAGGTGAATGTGAGAGCATAGATTAGAAGACAACGGCTGTTTCTTACAAGGAAAATAAGAGGCCGCAGTACTAAAAACGGGTTGAGTTGTTTAATATCTAACATTGTTTGATCGCGCTAATGTGGTAAATTTGTTTCATCAGACGATGCTCACCTGTGAAAAGTTAAAACAGTTGGGCGACGAGAATGAGATCGCTAAACTTGTTTTCCCTATACAAAACAGTCTCAGAGTCTGTGATGCGGATAGACAGAGCGCACTGCCAAGGATTGGAGTCCCTTGAACCGAAACCCGCCCCACGAGGGGATTGTAAGCAATCACCTACGGGGAAGGACGACGTTATTCGGTCCAGTTCTGAGATGTGTATGTGCGGGGTAACCAATAGGCGATCCTAAAAAGGAAAAAAGACCAAAAAATATAAAACCTGCGCATTAAAATAAGTAAAAAGGAAAAAGATTAATAATAAGGTACAGACTAGTAGTGGGGTGAGGTAATAACCGTGGACTCAGTCAAAGAGGCAAGACGCAGAATATGACGAGTCCTCAGAAAATAATGTGTGGCAGCACGGGTCAACAGCCACTCACCAGCATATGATTATTTTATACTGTACATCTGAGGACAAACGGCACGGTGAAATTACATTGTGTGCTACATTGTAGGACAAGATTTTTACATTGCATGTACAATTGAGCTCAGCACAGCGGCTGTTTTGTACTATTTTGGGAAAGTGCACCCCGTGGGTATCTGTGTGAACCCCAAACAGACAAAGGACTCTGGGTTCAATTATGTTTGGACTACAGACTGGAAAGAGACAGGAGAACTGTTAGGACAGCTGTTTGCTGCATTCATGTGTTGCATGTGTCAGACAAAAAAACTGCAATTCCCTCTCCCTCTCAAATATGATGTGGGGCTCATGACTGGGGCTACTCCACTTCAACTTACCCCTAAAGTATAGGCCATGTAAACGCCAATATCCGCTCCGCCTAGAGGCTGAGGAAGGAATTGGCCCTGTTTTTGATGCGCCGCTCAAAGCTGGTGTTGTGGTTCCCTGCCCTAACTCTCTAAAATTATTGAACAGCCTGACAATTCATATCAGAACAGTTTGCTCAGTGGAACATTTTAAACGGCAGCTGAAAACCTAGCTTTTATCTAGCAGCACTGCTTTTATTATTCTCTCCTTGTTTTTATTCTTTTTATTATTTTCTTCTGTTTTTATTTTTATTTTATGTATTTTTCTCTTTTTTTATATATCACTTTGAGCTATATCTAGCATCTTATTTAAAGTCTTTAAAGTGAAATAAATGTTTTTTTTTGGTCGGTTGTTGTGTGGAATTACAGTACATATTTACAGTGTCCTCTCACTTGAGGGAGGCGCAGGGAAAAGGCCCCAAAGTGTTCGTCTTGTTTGTTTGTTATGTGGATATATTTACAGTGTTTCTTATTTTCATTTGTGTTGTCTCTGTAATTCTTTGTAATTGGCTTTATGTAAAGCACTTTGAGCTACATTTTATGAAAGCTGCTAAATAAATAAAGTTTATTATAATTATTATTATTAAATAACACTTCCCCAGCATGATCAATTACCCTGGCTATGAATAAAATAAAAGGATTACGAAAGGAAGTGAAGGTTAATACAGGGCTTGGTCACGAGGCATGGGACTGGTTGGATAATCTGGTTGGAAGATGGGGGGCATGGTTTACTAAGGCAGGATTCATAATTGTTGTCACGTTAGCATTACTAATATTTCTCACCAGAGGTATTGGGCCACAAATACTGATGAAAAAGGCTAATGAACATCTAATAAACATCACCTCATGACCGTCCAAGTGCAGGCACTGGATCCAGACTGGAACACTGATACCCAATAGCCTTTTTTGATGCAGTTTTAAAGGCTAAGAGTGGTCACAAATATTGATTTGATTTAGTTTTGAACTGTTCACTGCTCTTTATAGGTTTTTAATTTTACATTTTTTATATTTAGAAATTGTTCTTTTTTTTAAAGATATTTTTTAGGCCTTTTTCAGCTTCATTGTACAGTATATAGTATAGAGAGACAGGAAGAATGGGAGCGAGAGAGAGGGGAAGACATGCAACAAATGTCAGACGGTCGGATTCGAACCGCCGACGTGGCGGCTCAATGAGCTTGCGGTCAGTGCTCTACAGGCTGCGCCCCCGAGACACCCCACAAATTGTTCATTTAATAATTTTTGAAAGCATCTTCACTCCATGGATTGTTTTTACACGTGTATATTAGTACATAACATGCTCCTGAATGAAGACTGAGTACACTGGATGTTGAAGTTTCTTCGTACACATCTCTCAAAGCACACTTCTCAGGATGCAAGCCATGCTTTCAGAAGGTCTCACTGAGAGGAGGAGGCGGAGCCATCTTTGGGTCCAATCACAGTCCAATAGATCAGAGAGGAGGCGGGGCTATTTAATCACAAGGGCGTGCATCTTCCAACACTTCCACCATGCTCATAATAGGAGGGTGGATTTATCGGGCAGTCTGCAGGGTGTTTAGTGGACATGACATTTTTTGAGGACACAGTAGTTTGTAGGAACCCTGGAAAGACACTCTTCAGAAACACAGCACAACAGCTGTGCAGTGTTCTCCATGTTCTCGGGCAGTGTTCTCCATGTTCTCGGGCAGTGTTCTCCATGTTCTCGGGCAGTGTTCTCCATGTTCTCGGGCAGTGTTCTCCATGTTCTCGGGCAGTGTTCTCCATGTTCTCGGGCAGTGTTCTCCATGTTCTCGGGCAGTGTTCTCCATGTTCTCGGGCAGTGTTCTCCCTGTGTGGCGGTAGGCAGGTGAGACGGGAAGCTGTTTGGGAAAGGGCCGAGGTGTGAGTTAGGGCAGCAGCACACAGACCTCGGCCAAGTCTGAAACAGCTTCCTGTCCCACCTGCCGACACTCATTGGAAATTAAAACAGGAAGTTGAGAAATATGAGGAAATGGGGGTGGATGATGACAGGAATCTGTCTGTGTGTCTGCGGCCTGTAGCATAGTGGTTAAGGAACAGGACTGAGACCCGCAAGGTCAATGGTTCTAATCCCGGTGTAGCCACAATAAGATCCACACAGCCGTTGGGCCCCTGAGCAAGGCCCTTAACCCTGCATTGCTCCAGGGGAGGATTGTCTCCTGCTTAGTCTGATGAACTGTACGTCGCTCTGGATAAGAGCGTCTGCCAAATGCCAATAATGTAATGTAATGTCTGTCTGTCTCAGCTGTGCCTCTCTCCCTGGGCGGTTTGGCCATCACTGGAGCACTCATCTACAAGGGTAAGCACTGACCACCTGTACCCCTCTATCCTGCTCTATACGGACCACCTGTACCCCTCTATTCTGTTCTATACTGACCACCTGTACCCCTCTATTCTGTTCTATACTGACCACCTGTACCCCTCTATCCTGTTCTATACTGACCACCTGTACCCCTCTATCCTGCTCTATACTGACCACCTGTACCCCTCTATCCTGCTCTATACTGACCACCTGTACCCCTCTATCCTGCTCTATACTGACCACCTGTACCCCTCTATTCTGCTCTATACTGACCACCTGTACCCCTCTATTCTGCTCTATACTGACCACCTGTACCCCTCTATCCTGCTCTATACTGACCACCTGTACCCCTCTATCCTGCTCTATACTGACCACCTGTACCCCTCTATTCTGCTCTATACTGACCACCTGTACCCCTCTCCCTTACAGGAGTTCTGGTGCCCTCTAAGAGGTTCGGCCCCTTCCCAAAACTGGCAGGTAATTCCAGCCTCCCTCAATACATACACATGCATGCACACACGCACACGCACACAGATATATACATGCACACACACACACACGCACACACATATATACATGCACACACACACACACGCACACACATATATACATGCACACACACGCAAACACACACTCTGAGCATAAAGTTACCCCAGTGACCCCTGACCCCTGACCCCTGACCCTGCAGCGGCTGGTATCATTGGCTACATCCTGGGGAAGGCCTCCTACATGAGGACCTGCAGAAAGAAGTTCCACAGGCTGGGGTTCGAGCCGGGCCGGCGGGCATTCGGACCCGGGTTCTGGGGGCCAGGGTTCGGCCCGGGGCACAGCAGGTGGGTGGGGCCTTCAGCCCGTTGGTCACACAGCCGACCAATCTTCCTCTTCCTCTTCCTCGGTGCAGTGGCCGGCCTGTAGCGTACCTGCACTATACACAGCTATACCTGCACTGATACACACTATACACAGCTATACCTGCACTGATACACACTATACACAGCTATACCTGCACTGATACACACTATACACACCTATACCTGCACTGATACACACTATACACTGCTATACCTGCACTATGCACACTATACACACCTATACCTGCACTGATACACACTATACACACCTATACCTGCACT
>NC_083763.1:78840954-78883454 GCF_963514075.1 Conger conger | reverse complement strand
AGCCCCCGTCACCAGGGCGACCCACACAGAGCCCCCGTCACCAGGGCGACCCACACAGAGCCCCCGTCACCAGGGCGACCTGCACAGAGCCCCCGTCACCAGGGCGACCCACACAGAGCCCCCGTCACCAGGGCGACCCGCACAGAGCCCCCGTCACCAGGGCGACCCACACAGAGCCCCCGTCACCAGGGCGACCCACACAGAGCCCCCGTCACCAGAGCGACCCGCACAGAGCCCCCGTCACCAGGGCAACCCACACAGAGCCCCCGTCACCAGGGCGACCCGCACAGAGCCCCCGTCACCAGGGCGACCCGCACAGAGCCCCCGTCACCAGGGCGACCCACACAGAGCCCCCGTCACCAGGGCGACCTGCACAGAGCCCCCGTCACCAGGGCGACCCACACAGAGCCCCCGTCACCAGGGCGACCTGCACAGAGCCCCCGTCACCAGGGCGACCCACACAGAGCCCCCGTCACCAGGGCGACCTGCACAGAGCCCCCGTCACCAGGGCAACCCGCACAGAGCCCCCGTCACCAGGGCGACCCACACAGAGCCCCCGTCACCAGGGCGACCTGCACAGAGCCCCCGTCACCAGGGCGACCCACACAGAGCCCCCGTCACCAGGGCGACCTGCACAGAGCCCCCGTCACCAGGGCAACCCACACAGAGCCCCCGTCACCAGGGCGACCTGCACAGAGCCCCAGAGCCCCAGAGCCCCCGTCACCAGGGCGACCCACACAGAGCCCCCGTCACCAGGGCGACCCACACAGAGCCCCCGTCACCAGGGCGACCGTCGCAGACAGCAGCAGATGCTCACCGGCCACTTTGCTCACCGATCCATACCTGCCGGTGCTCCTCACGACCCCTGCATGGAGGGGAGAGAGGGAGAGGGGGAGGTGAGAGGGATCACCAGCGATCACCCTGCTGTTAGAAAAGCTCTTCGATTGGCCCTCTTCTGTTAGAGAAGCTCTCTGATTGGCTCACCTTTGGAAATGAGAACTTTGGTTACGGCCATGCTCAGCGCAGAAAAAGGGAGAGCTGCAAACATACACAACATGAGAAATATACCCCCCCACACACACACACACACACACACACACACACACACACACACACACACACACACACACACAGGCAATGTCCTAGACCTTGTCTTTATGAGGAACTGCTCATGCTCCAATTTCACAGTTACCCCTCTGCATACATCTGATCACCACTTCATTCTGCCTCCCTCTTTCAGAGGGCAAATAGTGCCTCTAAACATTAAAAATGAACAGCTTGTTGAAATTCTGTGATTGAAAACAAGCATAGTGTGGCCCCCAGGACCGAGGTTGGGAACCACTGATGCCGATTACTGGGCAGAGGCAATGTGACTGACGGGATGACACCTGTCACCATAAGAAAAAGCTGGAGCCGCGCACAGGTAGCGGTACTTACACCTCTGCCACAGACTCTCCTGTTGGCATTCGCGCCAAACCCTCTTCTCCTCCTCCGTCAGAATGTAGCCCACGGCCGACGGGCCCTGATCGGTCTGAGATCGACACACGACAACGGGACAACACGGACAGACAGAAATCATTTTACACAACCATCCTGCTCTCGCATTTGTATTAGTCTCGGTAGTTATAGCTCATTATAAAGCTATATGGCGCCGTGTCTCAACAACATTAACTTAATGATAAATTAAATTTGTTACGGAGGGGGGTATCTCTAACTGTCACTTAGTGCATGCACCGCTGAAACACAGACAGCTCGCTAACTATCTATCTAGAGACTACATCAGCCATACAGTTAGGTAAGCTACTAATCAAGCAACCGCAAGGTAACCATATTTAATAATAACGCAGAAGACTGTTGTGGCGGTGATCTCGCTAACAGACTAGCTCGTAGTTCTGCTTAGTAAACGGATCTAACCAGTGTCTTCTGGTCTGTTACGATGAAAGTTTATTAAGAAAAGCACATTAGCTCACATCAGACACTGAAACACTTTGACTGATGTCAATTGGAGCAACATGTATAGAGAAAACGACTAATAACGGCACAACGTCCCCATGTTCTGAAGACCGTGTTAGCTCACGATGGTCCGAACGGTCCAGCTTCCCCAACAAAATGTCACAGGAGAGCACTATTGCATTGTATGGTGAAATGGATCATGTATGGGACTAGTACCTAGTTTTTATAAACACGGAAGGATTGATATTTTACACACACACACACACACACACACACACACACACACACACACAAAATAAACAATGCTGATCTGGAAGTATTTTTTCAGTTATTCGTCATGAAAGTTGCACTGTTCGGAACATGATGAGTTTACTTTAGCACATAAAATGTACGTGCGCCACCAGAATTGTGACTTGCGGTACTCTGACTCACTGTCAGTTAAATTACAAGCACTAAGATAGCGGAGGTAAACTAAAGTTAGGCAACGTTAGCCAGCTCTAACACACTTACTTAGCCGAGCAATTTACACAATTCTACTGGCTAGCTTGCTAACGTTAGCTGGAAACAAGTCGTACTAGCTTAAACGAACATCCGTTCCCCCGGTTTCCGTGTGTTTACCTCGGATCTTGAAGAGTCATGAGACATCCTCCACGGTCTGTTGCCTCTAGTTTCAGATTTTACAAAAACCCATACAATAGTAAACCAGTGGGACGATTCACAAAATACAGTTCAACATGACAACATAAGTTCGCAAATGACCTCCAGGCAAAGCGGAACTACCCAGATTACCTCGGATGTAGTTCGCCTTCCTGTTTTATTTTCATAGCGAATTGAAACTAAAATGTGTCCATTTCCGCCACCTACCGAATTAATTACGCACTTCTCTCTTTTAAAAACCCTCCCAAACTACATTATTTACTATTTCTCTCTTTTAAAAACCCTCCCAAACTACATTATTTACTATTTCTCTCTTTTAAAAACCCTCCCAAACTACATTATATACTATTTCTCTATCCCCCTGGCGTCTCCCATTACACCCTTCCTAAGGAATCTCGTCTCCCTTCACATCAGTAATGCCTACAATTTCTCTAGCTGCGTCCACCACCATCCTGATCGTCACTGATATCATTACAATCTCACAAGCACAATGAATAACCATTGCGATAAACACTTATTCTATCCACACACACACACACATATATATATAGCTCAGAGCTCATGTTTTCTGCAGGAGCAACAAAGAGAGTGAGGGCTGGGAAGGGAATGGTGATGAAAGAGCTACGACAGTGAAAAAACAACAAGGAGGACCCAAATATATATATATATGCTTTGTTTGGGTCCTCCTTGTTGTTTTTTCACTGAGCTCTGAGCTCCTGTCTGTCCCACCTCTCTCTCCACTCATTTGCACCCACCTGAAACTGAAACCCTGAGAACACACAGCCTCATCTGTAGTTCATCTGTGCTCCAGGCCTTCCCACACCTTCTGCACTTGTGAACCAATTTTGTGTTTTTTCCCCACAGTGAAAATGAGGTCACTTTAAAATGACTGTTCACTTTCTGAGGTTTGGGGGGGTTTGTGTGATACCAAGGATATTTTACACGTGTAGAAACGTTTATGACAACCTACCACCTTTACAGTGACTGGTACTGTGGTATGGGTGTTCATTATTTAAAGCAAGAAACTGAAATTCAAGTAACTCCAAAGCAACATTTACGGTGACATTAGGATCCCAAAGGCAGATAGATTTTATCGCATATGTTCAGAATTACAATCATACATCAGTTTTTCTTTTTTGCAAATCTTTTTCCTTGAGCATGGCTCAGGCTGCATGATTGAGCGTGCTGGTCTGTGCTTGATTCATTTTGATTTTTCAGGCCTCCAACAATACCTCTCATTTTATAGCTTTGCATGGTTACCATATACATAGATTACTTTTCACACAGGTAATTGTTTTCAGGTTAGTTTGTTAACGTGCCTTGTCTGATTTGGTAATTCAAGCTTGAATATTTATTTAAAATATTAAAAACTAGGAATTAGATAAACAATTTGTTATTCAGCTGACACTTTTATCCAAAGTGATTTATAATTAATTAGCCTAAGCAGGGGACAATCCCCCCTAGAGCAATGTGGGGGTTATGGGGCCTTGCACAAGGGCCCAACAGCTATGTGGCTCTTATTGTGGCTACATCAGGGCTTGAACCACAAACCTTCCAGGTCCCAATCAGGCACCTTAGCCACCTTAGCTGCCTACTTATTACAGGCTACTAGATCGTACTTTTTGCTTTCAACTCAGTAAGACTATGCCACCATCACAATGTGCCATCCCTTTAGCTCATATTGAATCAGGAGCTACAGGATGGCATGCAGAGACAGGTCTGTATGCCATCCTGAACAATCTCCATGACCCCAACCAGTCTGGCTTCAAGAGTGGCCACTCCACTGAGACCGCCCTGCTCGCGGTCACTGAGGCACTCCACTCTGCTAAAGCCAAATCCCTCTCCTCTGTCCTCATCTTCCTCGACCTGTCGGCCGCCTTCGATACAGTCAACCATGAGATTCTGCTCTCATCGCTGTCTGGGATGGGTGTCACAGGGTCTGCACTCGCTTGGTTTTCCTCCTACCTCTCTGGTCGCTCCTACCAGGTGACTTGGAGGGGCTCAGTCTCCGACCCTCACCCCCTACAAACTGGAGTCCCGCAGGGCTCAGTTCTTGGGCCTCTCCTCTTCTCACCATGTCTCTTGGTTCTGTTATCTCTTCCCATGGCTTTTCTTATCATTCTTACGCTGATGACACCCAACTCTTTATTTCCTTCCCCCCCGACACCCAAGTCACCACACAGATCTCTGCCTGCCTGGCTGATATCTCTGCGTAGATGACTTCCCACCACCTGAAGCTCAACCTTGCCAAAACTGAGCTTCTATATATCCCTGCTAAGTCCTCTCCGTCAATCGACCTCTCACTGACTGTTGAGGACTTTGTTGTTTCCTCCTCCCGTACGGCAAAGAATCTTGGGGTGACTCACCCTGGCTCCACAAGTATCCTCCACTGCCAGAACCTGCAGGTTCTTTCTGTATAATATACGCCGTATCCGTATGCACGTTCACGCCTGTTTTCCGTTCTGGTTCCTCAGTGGTGGAATGACTTGCCTACCACTGTCAGGACAGCAGAATCCCTCCCCCTATTTCGACGCAGACTCAAAACCCACCTTTTCAAACTCTACCTTAGTCCTCCCTCCTGATTTCCCCTGCCCCTTCTTTCTGTTATCCCTATCCTTGTCTAACCCCCTCCCAAAAAAAAAAAAATTGCACTTATGATGAAGACTATGTTTAGAACAGCATTCCATGTGTATTTTCCTAGTTCTGGATGTGATGCTTTGACTTGTGGTAGAACCTATGCACTTGTAAGTCACTTTGGATTAAAAGCGTCTGCCAGAAGACAAAAATGTAAATGTAAATGTCTGAGGGACCCCTCTCAGGACTTGTGTGTTGCTGAAATCTCACATATTTATTCTGGGTATTCAGTGTGAAAAATATGTTACTACTTTGGTCCAATATGTATTCTCTCAGATGGCAAACCACCTTATCTCAGCTAGTTAATGCCATAGATGTGGTTCCATACCCTTGCTCTGGAGTCTGTGTGTTTGTGTCTTGTTGGAGGTGGACGGAATGGTACGGAATGGATGGAAGGTGGACGGAATTTGTGGGTCAAAGTCATAGGAAGGGAGTAGAACAGTAGATCAGAGCTATTAGAGTTTGACTGGGAGCCAGCAGAAAGGATATATTGAGATTTATTATTATGTATAATATTATTAGTTACAGGGTGACGGTATTTGAAAGGGTTTCACTGAGGTGCTATTGGTGTCAGGACTATGGACATGTGGCAGCTGTTTGCAGAAGAGGTGTGCACAGGTGTAGAAGGTGTGGGAGGGATATTCACAGGAAGACTGCACATTGGCTAAAGATGAGGCTGGTTGTTGTCACTGTGGGGGGAATCACGGAGCGGGAGCAGAGAGGTGTGAGAGCAGAGAGAGGGAGCAGAGTGGTGTGAGAGCAGAGAGGTGTGAGAGCAGAGAGAGGGAGCAGAGAGGTGTGAGAGCAGAGAGAGGGAGCAGAGTGGTGTGAGAGCAGAGTGGTGTGAGAGCAGGGAGAGGGAGCAGGGAGGTGTGAGAGCAGAGAGGTGTGAGAGCAGAGAGAGGGAGCAGAGTGGTGTGAGAGCAGCGAGAGGGAGCAGAGAGGTGTGAGAGCAGAGCGGGATGCTCTGGGGGTGTTCAGTATGTTGTATAAAGAGCAGGTTGTGTGTTCTCACTGTGGGGAAAATCACAGTGTGTAAAAAGAGTGTGAGAGAAGGTTGTGGAAACCTTTTTTAAGCAAATATACAAAATATAATTTGCATTTTACATTTTACATTTTAGTCATTTGGCAGACGCTTTTAATCCAAAACGACTTACTAGTGCATAGGTTCTTCCTCAAATTAAAGCAACACATCCATAACTAGTAAAATACACATGAAGTGCTGTTCTAAACATACAGTCATCATAAGTGTGGGGGGGGGGGGGGGGGGTTTGGGTTGGACAATAAGTACTTCCTCCCATAAGAATTATATGGAGTAGGGCCTCGAAATGGCACTTCCCAGAATCTGCAGGGAACCCATGTCTCAAAAATGCTAACTTCCTGGTTTAAGGACTACAAACACTGGAGCGCTCCCGGGTTGCTGTGAGGATCCTGGTACAGACATTTGCCGTAACCAGTCATAGCAGTGAACCATCTCCGACAACGAGACTGAGCGTCAGCGATTCAGCAAATCGCATGACGGGAGAAATGGAGGCGGATACCTTTTTCACCAACCATAAATCAACAGGGGCGGGGAAGTGGCACCAGTTTGACAGCTGCATTCGCCTATCAGAAACGGCCGTTAACGATGCCGTTAAACCCGGGCTCCTCCAATCGCGTCAGCGGGAAGGACGGTACCTTAGCCTTTAGCAAGACGTCGAGTTTTAGCTGGTTCAAAAAAAGAAAAAGCAACATTCTAAAACAACGAAGGGAAAATTACGAGATTGGGGCCGTTGCCTTGTTGTTGTGAGTACTCAGCGGTGATTACTATTGATTACACGTTGGAAATATCAAGTTTCTGTGTCCAAAAAAGAAAATTGCTCGCTATTGAAAGCTAGCTGAAGCGCACTTTACGGAAGGTAAGAACGGTCAGATTTTTGAATCAGTTCTCTTGCAGCTATTAGTCTATCAAGCGTAAGCAAACTACCATGAACACTATGAGCGGCAGTTTGTTAGTTGCTTAGCTGGCTAACGCTACCACTGTTGTTGATTTGCCTTTTCTGCTCTTTCTGTAAAAGATTAACGTGTCTAGTCCGAGTGGCGATGTAGCCAGTAAGCTTGATTGTTTTCATGGGGAGCTAACCTAGTAGTACGAATAGCCTGCGAGAAATATCAATGGCTAACCACGTAATAGCTAGTCTAGCTATGTAACGTTAGCTAAAAATAGTTAAGATTGCTAGACTAGCGAACTAAATTGTGCAATTAAGGTAACGGTAACGTCAGTGCTTGCTTGTTGACTAGTTTAGGTTTATGGGAAGGAAGGCAGAGAAGGTTGGTTTCCTCTTTTCCGTTCCGTGGCTGCTTTAGTTGTCTGAGAACTCTTGTACGTGGCTAACATAGTTAGCATCAACTGGATAGCCCTACGATTGGCTAATGTTAGCTGCCTTGCTGTAGCTAATCTCCAGACGATTCAGCTACCCACCCATATCTACGGACTACCTTAACGTGAACATTAGCTAGCTAGCTAACGTCAGCTGATTGTCTATCTGCGGGATAGCTAATCCCATCCACTGCTGGCTGTCTGGCGTTAGCAGGCTTGACACAGTGCACGGCAAACATGTTCTTGGTTGTTCTGTGTAACGTTATTCTAGGCTGGAGTTTGTGGCCAGAAAGCTTTTTTAAACCAGCTAGCTTACTAGCATTAACGGATTCCAAAAACAGTGTAGCTAGCTAACTTAGCTTGTTTTGCAATCTTGCGGGGTGCCTAACTTCGACTACTTTCGAAGTTACATCACCATAACATACAAGTCGGCGTGCTTGCTGTTTCAAAATAATTACACAGTGAAACGACGGGCACCGTTGTTTAAGTGAATGCTAAACTAAGTGAATTCATTGTGATTCTTCTTCTAGTGTTGGTGACACTGTTGTCAGTGTCTCGATTAATGTAAAACTTTCTTCAGTACGAGGCAAAAGTGTGACCGTAAACACAAAGGCGCGGATGGCCTCGGTCCTGTTTCTCTCGCAGTAGTGTACTGACACGCCGTGTGGCTGCTACGCCTGAACAAGTGCACATAACGGCTGTTCGTGTGCTGAAATGTGGTAATTGCATTGGTTAGTTATTAGCTAGGTAGCTGTGCGATTTACTGGCTATACTTGGGAGCTAGCGAGATGGAGGCGCTTCACCTTACTAGCGGGAGTTATATGTTCAGAGCAAGTTTACATTTTGTGTCTATTCCACCTTTGAGAAGGTTGCCGGGCATTGGCTTTAAGTTGGTGTCTAATTCATAAAGCTATTTGGATTTTTGAGGGGTTTTTTTTACATTAGGTGTGAATCATAGTCGGAGAAACTGAGAGATGTCATTCTGAAGGTATGACAGTCCACGCTGGCTGTACAGTATGAAGTCTATCCTAATAAGGAGTTGGGAGGACAGAGAGTGCAGAAGTCGCGTCTAAAGCCTGGAGAGAATGCCTTTATGTTTGCGGGTTAAGACTTTACCTGGCCAACGTCAGGCCGCTGAACCTGGCTTATACTGCGAACTCTTCTTGAGAACACGTAGTCTGGACTTGCACATGGATATTGGGTGCTTTCTTAATCGCAGCCCTAATGACTGATTTGGGTGAGTGGCGTTAGAGACATGTAATTAGGGTCCCGTCACAGAGCGCAAACCCCGACCGTGCACTGCCGCGTTTGTTTATGGGATTTATCGCGTTGGGACTAGCGCTTTGCATTGTGGGCCTGGTGGTTTTAAAGCGGGCTACTGTACTGTAAGCGCGGAGTGTAGAATAAAGCGTCTGTGTGCGGAGTGTTCTGCAGCCACACAATGGGGCTTGTGTTCCTGTCGCTGTTGATAACGCTGCCTCCTGGTCTCTCTGGGTGCAGAAGAATCCGCACAGTACTGCGGCTCGGCTGTGGGAGGAAAGCTAATTCAGACGTGGGCCCGTAAACACAAAGGCCACACAATGGGCCCCTCTCCTGCTTTGGGCTGCAGTAATGGCTGGTCAGCTTGCTGATGAAACTCTGGGATGTCTTAAAATCATGCCAGGGCATTGCTGCTCATTTTCCGGTCTGTGAGACCGAGCTTTAAGGGGGTGTATCTTTGTTTAAACACATTTGTGCTGACTGATCTGTTGAATGTGTAGAGTTTAAACAGGTGGGGGGACTGTGTTACAGGGAGAGAGTCTGAGTAACTGGTGATTGGTATCGGTATTTTTAGTTGGCTAGGTAAGCAGTGTTTGGATAGTTAACTTTGGTGACTTTTGCTCTGTTTGTTTGTTTGTTCAAAAAAAAAAAAAAAAAAAAAAAAAAATGGCCCTTGTCCTTATCTTTGTTGTACAGGTAGCAGTTGAAATTGTACTTACCTCTAGGGTCTTTCAGCGAACTTATCCCTGGTTATGGGTATGCACTTTGTTGTACGTCGCTCTGGATAAGAGCGTCTGCCAAATGCCAATAATGTAATGGTCAGGATAATCCCTGCCCCCTTCTTTACACATCTACATAGAAAATGGTTAGTGGTTATTCTGGACTTTTTTCATGTTTCATTACGATTCTGAAGACTTGCTGCACAACAACTGGCTTTCCGAAGGCGCATCTGAAGACAGTTCAGTCCAGTCTCAGTTTGCCTGCGTTTATTTACAATCACAACAGAATCAAACAAAATCAGGAGTAGTTGAAGCTCAACATGTGCTCAAAGACACGTTCCATGCATGCTGTCTGTACACTGTCAAACTGGGTCCCTTCCTCCTTCCTCAGCCACCTGTTAGTCTCACCGAGATGAGCACTGTCTGGTCATCTCAGTCACGCTCAATTGAATGGCCAGACAAAACAAAACAAAAACATAAGCATCAGTTAAGAATATTCATCTACAACTGGTAACAATATGATACAAGCACATACAAGTAATAATTAATTTCAGCAAAACATGAAACCTCAAATTGATTCCCATGCGTAACAGCTCTCATAGCTTTGTCGCAACTGATGTGTGAACTAATGATCAGTGCAGGGATGGATGATCAGTGCGGGGATTGATGATCAGTGCAGGGATGGATGATCAGTGCGGGGATTGATCAGTGCAGGGATGGATGATCAGTGCGGGGATTGATCAGTGCAGGGATGGATGTGCGAGATTAGTGTGGGGATTGATGATCAGTGTAGGGATGGATTTGAGAGATTAGTGCAGGATGGATGTGAGAGATTAGTGCAGGATGGATGATCAGTGTGGGGATTGATGATCAGTGCAGGATGGATGTGAGAGATTAGTGTGGGGATTGATGATCAGTGTAGGGATGGATGTGAGAGATTAGTGTGGGGATTGATGATCAGTGTAGGGATGGATGTGAGAGATTAGTGTGGGGATGGATCAGAGAGGTCAGTGTGTGTGGAAGTTGGAAGTTGCACGGTCTTGCTGACATCCCATTTGAAGACTTGTCATTTTCAGTAGATCTGAGTTGTCTAGAGATAGTTGGTGATGGTGACATTAAGATGATTTATCATTGTTCTCCACAGTTTGAAATTGCACAAGGAGAACCTGTTTTTGTCCTGTGGGCTGACATCAGGGTTTTCTCTTGCTGTAGAGGTCAGCATGATGTGCTGAATACAGCTGACATCAACTCCACAAACTGCTGGGATTAAAGGAACACAACTCCTACTTGATGGTATAGAAAAATAACCTTTTGTTTTGATTAACTTTATTGTCCCTCAAGGGGAAATGGTTAAAAAAATATGGACTAGGACAGGAAACAAGATTCTCAACAACCAGAGAAACACTTAATCAAATAAACATCAGTCATATAGTCATTAAACATTAAACATCCACCTGCGACCAGCCAGCTGGTGGGCAGAAAGTCCACGTACGGGCAGGGAAGGGGGGAGGGTGTCAGGGGGAAATTGCAGTGGGGGCAAATTACTTGCCCTGTTACTGCTTGTGAGTGGTGCAGAGGGCAAATGCAACAAATTCCTTGTTTCGTGGGTTGGTAGAGTTGGACGAGATCTTCAAAACGTTGTCTCGTGCTCTTTTGTGATTTAAATTGTAATAATGTCCTGATGATTTTGCTTACAATAGACTCCATACCCCTTAGCCTGTTGTTCTGTGAGGTGTTTGTTTTCTTACCAGCTGGTTGTACAAAAAGTTAAAGAATTACTTGGAAAATAGTGGCCTACGTCTTTGGTTTCCGCAGAAAGCATAGCCTCTGTTGAGACGTATTATTGATGTGATCAACGTGTTCTCATTTGAAGTTATTGTCGAGAAACACTCCAGGATACTTATGTTTCTCACCAGTCTGAATGGATTGGTCTTTGTTGGGGAAAAGACTGAGTTTCACTGAAATCCCCACCTCTTCTTAGTGGCATCATGGATTCCCCTTGGGTTGACCTTACCTCCTGAGGTAAGGGCGGTTATCTGGCAGTCGGAGGGTTGCCGGTTCGATCCCCTGCCCTGGGTGTGTTGGAGTGTCCCTGAGCAAGACACCTACCCCCCAGTTGCTCCCGATGAGCTGGTTGGTGCCTTGCAAAGCAGCGTGTGTGTGTGTGTGTGTGTGTGTGTGTGTGTGTGTGTGTGTGTGTGTGTGTGTGTGTGTGTGTGTGTGTGTGTGTGTGTGTGTGTGTGTGTGTGTGTGTGTGTGTGTGTGTGTGTGTGTGTGTGAATGGGAGGCAATGATTGTAAAGTGCTTGAGATGAGTAAATCCAATAGTGTAGGTTTTGTTGACATTTCTACGAGTGAAATCAAATCGGTCTGGCTGTCGTCATTCTGAGGGCACGTTGGTGATCTTGGGCACAGGGGCATCCTGGGTATTTATGAGCAGTGCAGTATTTCAGGACTCTGTGGACCACTAGTTGGTGGATGGTGACCCTGCTTTCATCATTGCCCACGGTTCTCAGATGAGGTGGGGTCAGTCAGTATCTTCAGATCTGGAGCAGTAGTCACAACGTTGGTGCCCCTTCCCCTGCCTTCAAGAGCTGTGCTTGTCCTGGCCTTGGTCTCCTGCCAGTGCGGGCACTCTGCCCCTCTCCCTCATACTTCCTCTATGACAGTCCTAATCTGTCTGTTTCTTTCAGGACAGTGTTCAGTTCCCAACGATTACTCTTTAATTCTCTTGGAACCCATGGTTCATTTTTTGGAAACAGTCTGTATTACGAGGTCAGTAGAGAAATGGATTAAACTTGACATGACACTGCTGAGTCCCAGATAGTGCCGTCAGTGCACCCGTGTAATTTAGTGGAAATGTCCTTTTGAATTTTGGAGAGGCTAGTTAATGTTTTTTGTGGCAATGATCAGGGATCTGGAGGAGTGAGTCTCTGGCACACTAGCCCTAATCTGGCCCTGCCCCTGCCCCAACCATGACCCTTCCCCACACCTGGCCCTGACCCAACCCTGACCCTGACCCAACCCTGACCCTGCCCCAACCATGACCCTTCCCCACACCTGGCCCTGCCCCAACCATGACCCTTCCCCACACCTGGCCCTGACCCAACCCTGACCCTGCCCCAACCATGACCCTGCCCCAACCATGACCCTGCCCCAACCATGACCCTGCCCCAACCCTGACCCTGCCCCACACCTGACCCTGCCCCAAACCCAACCCTGACCCTGCCCCTGCCCCAAAACCCAGCCCTGCCCCAACCCTGACCCTGCCCCAACCTTGACCCTGCCCCAACCCTGCCCACACCTGACCCTGCCCCACACCTGACCCTGCCCCAACCCTGACCCTGCCCACACCTGGCCCTGCCCCAACCATGACCCTGCCCCAACCATGACCCTGCCCCAACCATGACCCTGCCCCAACCCTGCCCACACCTGACCCTGACCCAACCCTGACCCAACCCGGACCCTGCCCCACACCTGACCCTGCCCCAAACCTGACCCTGCCCCAACCCTGACCCTGCCCCACACCTGGCCCTGCCCCTGCCCCAACCCTGACCCTGCCCACACCTGGCCCTGCCCCAACCCTGACCCTGCCCACACCTGGCCCTGCCCACACCTGGCCCTGACCCAACCCCTACCCTGCCCCACACCTGGCCCTGCCCACACCTGGCCCTGCCCCTGCCCCAACCCTGACCCTGCCCCAACCCTGACCCTGCCCCAACCCCAACCCTGACCCTGCCCCAACCCTGACCTTGCCCCACACCTGACCCTGCCCCAACCCTGACCCTGCCCACACCTGGCCCTGCCCCAACCATGACCCTGCCCCAACCCCAACCCTGACCCTGCCCCACACCTGGCCCTGCCCCACACCTGGCCCTGCCCCACACCTGGCCCTGCCCCACACCTGGCCCTGACCCAACCCCTACCCTGCCCCACACCTGGCCCTGCCCCACACCTGGCCCTGCCCCACACCTGGCCCTGCCCCACACCTGGCCCTGCCCCACACCTGGCCCTGCCCACACCTGGCCCTGCCCCACACCTGGCCCTGCCCCACACCTGGCCCTGCCCCACATCTGACCGAGCCTCTTACACTCACACAGCTGAGGGGGGCTAATGTGGAAGCTAATGCTAATGCTCTCGTTTTGCAGATCCCTGTACAATACATCTCTGGAGTTTCTACCTGCTGCCTCTTCTCTATGGAACTAAGGTAGGCGTGTGTGCGTGCGTGCGTGCGTGCGTGCGTGCGTGCGTGCGTCCGTGTGTGCGTGCGTGCGTGTCCATGTGCGTGTGTGCCCACTGAGATGGTCAGATGCAGTGTGTTTGTCGAGAGTGTGAACCCTTCTGTAAGAGGTTCCCATGGCAGCAGCCAGTGAAACAGACTTCAGTTCCCAGCAGGGTTCTGTTCTGCTCTGTTCTGCTCTGTTCTGTTCTGCTCTGTTCTGCTCTGTTCTGCTCTGTTCTGCTCTGTTCTGTTACTTTCTGCAGTGAAGGCTTGGTGTTATTGTTGTATGAGCTGCTTTGAAACCGTCTTTTGGCAGTTATTTGGCAACATAAGAACAGCCTCCTTCATCAGAATTGAACAGATCTGGAACAGGATCAATTAAATCACACATTTCCATAATAATAATTTTGCTGTTTGTACTCTGTACCCGTGTTAAATACGGTCAGAAAAGGTGAAAGTGCGCAGTGAAATCTTTACATTTCTGGAGAAGTCTGGAATTTTAAAATGGGCAAAGGTGTAGAGTCCTGACAGTGATTGACGGACAGTTAGGGGGCCGGAAGGGGGCGTGGCAGGTTGTGATGACCTCAGCAGGGGGCGGGGCCAGGGCCAGACGGTGATGACCTCAGCAGGGGGCGGGGCCAGGCGGTGATGACCTCAGCAGGGGGCGGGCTGCCTCAGGCAGGTGTGGTGATGACCTCAGCAGGGGGCGGGGCCAGGCGTTGATGACCTCAGCAGGGGGGGGGCCAGGCGGTGATGACCTCAGCAGGGGGCGGGGCCAGGCGGTGATGACCTCGGCAGGGGGCGGGGCCAGGCGGTGATGACCTCAGCAGGGGGCGGGCCGCCTCAGGCAGGTGTGGTGCAGGGGGCGGGGCCAGGCGGACGCAGCGCTTCCTGTTTTCTCCGGCGCGAGAGAAGCGCTCTATTGTTCCCTCACTTCCTGCCACACATTCCTCTGCTGATAGCATCTGGGCCAGCAAGCGCCCTGCTATTGTTCTGACCGGCCGGGCTGGGCCTGCCTCACTGTGACTACAGCACTCCCCCTCTCTCTCACTCCCTCGGGCTGGGCCTGCCTCACTGTGACTACAGCACTCCCCCTCTCTCTCACTCCCTCGGGCTGGGCCTGCCTCACTGTGACTACAGCACTCCCCCTCTCTCTCACTCCCTCGGGCTGGGCCTGCCTCACTGTGACTACAGCACTCCCCCTCTCTCTCACTCCCTCGGGCTGGGCCTGCCTCACTGTGACTACAGCACTCCCCCTCTCTCTCACTCCCTCGGGCTGGGCCTGCCTCACTGTGACTACAGCACTCCCCCTCTCTCTCACTCCCTCGGGCTGGGCCTGCCTCACTGTGTGACTACAGCACTCCCCCTCTCTCTCACTCCCTCGGGCTGGGCCTGCCTCACTGTGACTACAGCACTCCCCCTCTCTCTCACTCCCTCGGGCTGGGCCTGCCTCACTGTGACTACAGCACTCCCCCTCTCTCTCACTCCCTCGGGCTGGGCCTGCCTCACTGTGACTACAGCACTCCCCCTCTCTCTCACTCCCTCGGGCTGGGCCTGCCTCACTGTGTGACTACAGCACTCCCCCTCTCTCTCATTCCCTCTCCCTCTCTCTCCCCCTCTCTCTCATTCCCTCTCCCTCTCTCTCCCCCTCTCTCTCATTCCCTCTCCCTTTCTCTCCCCCTCTCTCTCATTCCCTCTCCCTTTCTCTCCCCCTCTCTCTCATTCCCTCTCCCTCTCTCTCCCCCTCTCTCTCATTCCCTCTCCCTCTCTCTCCCCCTCTCTCTCATTCCCTCTCCCTTTCTCTCCCCCTCTCTCTCATTCCCTCTCCCTCTCTCTCCCCCTCTCTCTCATTCCCTCTCCCTTTCTCTCCCCCTCTCTCTCATTCCCTCTCCCTCTCTCTCCCCCTCTCTCTCATTCCCTCTCCCTCTCTCTCCCCCTCTCTCTCATTCCCTCTCCCTTTCTCTCCCCCTCTCTCTCATTCCCTCTCCCTTTCTCTCCCCCTCTCCCTTTCTCTCCCCCTCTCCCTCATTCCCTCTCTCTCATTCCCTCTCCCTCTCTCTCCCCCTCTCTCTCATTCCCTCTCCCTTTCTCTCCCCCTCTCTCTCATTCCCTCTCTCTCATTCCCTCTCCCTTTCTCTCCCCCTCTCTCTCATTCCCTCTCCCTTTCTCTCCCCCTCTCCCTTTCTCTCCCCCTCTCCCTCATTCCCTCTCTCTCATTCCCTCTCCCTTTCTCTCCCCCTCTCTCTCATTCCCTCTCCCTTTCTCTCCCCCTCTCTCTCATTCCCTCTCCCTTTCTCTCCCCCTCTCTCTCATTCCCTCTCCCTTTCTCTCCCCCTCTCTCTCATTCCCTCTCCCTTTCTCTCCCCCTCTCCCTCTCTCTCCCCCTCTCTCTCATTCCCTCTCCCTCTCTCTCCCCCTCTCTCTCATTCCCTCTCCCTCTCTCTCCCCCTCTCTCTCATTCCCTCTCCCTCTCTCTCCCCCTCTCTCTCATTCCCTCTCCCTTTCTCTCCCCCTCTCCCTCTCTCTCCCCCTCTCTCTCATTCCCTCTCCCTTTCTCTCCCCCTCTCTCTCATTCCCTCTCCCTTTCTCTCCCCCTCTCTCTCATTCCCTCTCCCTTTCTCTCATTCCCTCTCCCTCTCTCTCCCCCTCTCTCTCATTCCCTCTCCCTTTCTCTCCCCCTCTCTCTCATTCCCTCTCCCTTTCTCTCCCCCTCTCTCTCATTCCCTCTCCCTTTCTCTCCCCCTCTCTCTCATTCCCTCTCCCTTTCTCTCCCCCTCTCTCTCATTCCCTCTCCCTCTCTCTCCCCCTCTCTCTCATTCCCTCTCCCTTTCTCTCCCCCTCTCTCTCATTCCCTCTCCCCCTCTCCCTTTCTCTCCCCCTCTCCCTTTCTCTCCCCCTCTCCCTTTCTCTCCCCCTCTCCCTTTCTCTCCCCCTCTCTCTCATTCCCTCTCCCTTTCTCTCCCCCTCTCTCTCATTCCCTCTCCCTTTCTCTCCCCCTCTTCGTTTCTCTCTCCCTCTCATTGCCTCTCCCTTTCTCTCCCCCTCTCATTCCCTCTCCCTTTCTCTCCCCGTCCCTCTCTCTACCCCTCAGCACTCCTCTACTCCTCCCTCTCTCTCCCCCTCTCTCTCCCCCTCAACACTCCTCTGTACCCCTCAACACTCCTTTCCCTCCCTCTCTCTCTTCCCCTCTCAACTCTCCTCCTTCCCTTTCTCTACCCCTCCACCTCGCTCTGGTTTTTGGGTTTATATGTAAAGTGGTGAGAATATGTGCCAGCTGAATGTTATTTTGGGCCCAGCAGAAATGTCTGTGTGCGTCAGCAGGAAGAGCAGACGAGTGGGAGTGGGGAGTGGGGCTACCATGGGGCGCTATGCTATATGCTACCATGGGGCGCTATGCTATATGCTACCATGAGGCGCTATGCTATGTGCTACCATGAGGCGCTATGCTATGTGCTACCATGAGGCGCTATGCTATGTGCTACCATGGGGAGCTATGCTATATGCTACCATGAGGCGCTATGCTATATGCTACCATGAGGCGCTATGCTATGTGCTACCATGGGGCGCTATGCTATATGCTACCATGGGGCGCTATGCTATATGCTACCATGGGGCGCTATGCTATATGCTACCATGGGGCGCTATGCTATATGCTACCATGGGGCGCTATGCTATATGCTACCATGGGGCGCTTTGCTATATGCTACCATGGGGCGCTATGCTATATGCTACCATGGGGCGCTATGCTATATGCTACCATGGGGCGCTATGCTATATGCTACCATGGGGCGCTATGCTATATGCTACCATGGGGCGCTATGCTATATGCTACCATGAGGCGCTATGCTATATGCTACCATGAGGCGCTATGCTATGTGCTACCATGGGGAGCTATGCTATATGCTACCATGAGGCGCTATGCTATATGCTACCATGAGGCGCTATGCTATGTGCTACCATGGGGCGCTATGCTATATGCTACCATGGGGCGCTATGCTATATGCTACCATGGGGCGCTATGCTATATGCTACCATGGGGCGCTATGCTATATGCTACCATGGGGCGCTTTGCTATATGCTACCATGGGGCGCTATGCTATATGCTACCATGGGGCGCTATGCTATATGCTACCATGGGGCGCTATGCTATATGCTACCATGGGGCGCTATGCTATATGCTACCATGAGGCGCTATGCTATATGCTACCATGGGGCGCTATGCTATATGCTACCATGGGGCGCTATGCTATATGCTACCATGGAGCTCCTGATCCTATTTGAAACTGTTCTTGATTAGTCTTGTTTTTTTGCTTGTTTGTTTTATATCGTGCCTCCGCATTATTTGAATAAAGGGAGTTGTTTAAATTCAAATTCTCTCTCTCTTTGTCACTCTCTACTGCAACCTCTCTCTCAATCTCAATCTTGTTACTCTGTACTAAAAGTAGGTACACTGAGATGTTGTGACCCTGCCAGTATTCAAGTATAAAAATGTATATAGTATATATATATCCTATATAAATGCCAACCAAGTGAATCAGGCAAATGTGAGTGAGTGAGCGAGGCATTAGTAGTGACTGTGAGCTATGTGTTTCCTCCTCCTGACAGTAGAGGGCAGTGTTGGACCGCCTCACACTTTGTGTGCATTTATTATAGTGTGTCTATGCGTGCGTATATTACAGTGTGTGTGTATTAGTGTGTGTGCGTATATTACAGTGTGTGTGTATGCCTGTGTGTTAGTGTGTGTGTTTGTATATGTATGCGTGCGTATATTACAGTGTGTGTGTATGCGTGTGTGTGTCTATATTAGTGTGTGTGTGTATTACAATGTCTGTGTGTGTGTATGCGTGTGTATTTGCGTGTGTGTGTATATTACAGTGTGTGTGTGCGTGTGTGTGTGTGCATGTGTGTGTGTATTACAATGTCTGTGTGTGTTTGTATGCGTGTGTATTACTGTGTGTGTATGTGTGTGTGTGTGTATTACTGTGTGTGTGTGTGTGTGTGTGTGTGTGTATTACTGTCTGTGTGTGTGTGTGTGTGTGTGTGTGTGTGTGTATTACTGTCTGTGTGTGTGTGTGTGTGTGTGTATTACTGTGTGTGTGTGTGTGTGTGTATTACTGTGTGTGTGTGAGTATTACAGTGTGTGTGTGTGTGTGAGTGTGTATTACTGTGTGTGTGTGTGTATTACTGTAGTAGTAGGTACTTTATTGTCCCCGTGGGGAAATTAGTTTTCGGTAGAAAATCATTGTTGGTGGTGTTACATAAAAACAGGCACAGCACATAGAGACAGACATATAACATCGACAGATCAGATCTGAAGTCCAAAATTAATAAAAATTATATAAAAAATAAATAAATAAATAAAACACGGTGCACTATAACAACTGCTGGTAGTTACGACATATATAACAAAATAAGAGTAGTGCTCTGGCTGGACCCGCTAGACAGAGTTAAACAAAATATAAATATAAATATAAAATATAAATATAAAAAAATATATAAAATATGTGGGTTAGACCTTACCATTCAGGGATTTAATCACCTGTGGTATGAATGAATGTTTGGACCTGTTTTTTGAAAAGGCTGGCTGCCGGAACCTACGCCCAGAAGGTAACCGGTCGAAGGCTGTACACAGAAAGTGCTTGGGGTCAGAGATGATTTTTTCGCTTTCTTGAGAGACCTAGTTCTGTAACTCTCTTCTAAGCTGGTCAGTTTAAAGCCCAGCAATTTGCCGGCACTGGTTACAGTTTTCCTCAGGGTTTTCTTCTGTGCTTCTGTTGCATTACCAAACCAGCAAATAAGGCCAAAAGTTAAAACACTCTCAACAAAGGCACTGTAAAACATCTTAAGCATGGTGAGATTGACATCAAATAAGGCTAACTTTTTAAGAAAGTAAAGCCTTTGCTGGCTCTTTTTGTTAATGGATTCCGTATATTTATCCCACTTCAGCTTATTATCTAAGACAACCCCGAGGTATTTATATTCCGTGACTGACTGTATAGGCTGTCCTCTAATACTAGTCAGACCGGATGTGGGCTCTTTCCTAAAATCAATAGACATCTCTTTTGTCTTAGAAGTGTTCAGGAGGAGATGTGAGTCCTCACACCATTTGATAAATGCCTCTAAAACAGGGCCATGCTCCTCCTCATCACCCTGAAGAAGGCTAACCAGTGCCGTATCGTCGGCAAACTTAACTAAAAATCTTCCAGGGAAGGAGCTGGTACAGCTATTTGTGTATTAAATAAACAACAAGGCAGATAAAACGCAGCCTTGAGGAGAGCCTATAAAAGTAGATATTTTATTGGACAGTGCAAGGCCCACTTTCACCTGCTGTACTCGCTGACTTAGAAAGTCCAGCAGCCAGAGAATCAGACCACCATCCAGGGAAAACTCATCCGCTAGTCTCTGGGCCAGGATATGAGGCTGAATCGTGTTGAAGGCGGAAGAAAAATCTACGAATAAAATTTTTACGTGCGTCTTTGGAGCCTCAAGATGTGAGTGGACAAGATGCAACAGGGTTAAAATGGCATCATCTACCCCCCTACTAGGCTGATAGGCAAATTGTAAGGCGTCCAGTGAATGTTGGGTATGTGATACTATATGCCTTTTAATTATTCTGTGTGTGTGTGTATTACTGTGTGTGTGTGTGTGTGTGTGTGTATTACTGTGTGTGTGTGTGTGTGTGTGTGAGAGTGTGTGAGAGTGTGTGAGAGTGTGTGAGAGTGTGTGAGAGTGTGTGAGAGTGTGTGAGAGTGTGTGTGAGTGTGTGTATTACTGTCTGTGTGTGTGTGTGTGTGTGTATTACTGTGTGTGTGTGTATTACTGTGAGTGTGTGTGTGTGTGTATTACTGTGAGTGTGAGTGTGTGTGTGTGTGTGTGTGTGTGTATTACTGTGTGTGTGTGTGTGTGTGTGTGTGTATTACTGTGTGTGTGTATTACTGTGTGTGTGTATTACTGTGTGTGTGTGTGTGTGTGTGTGTGTGTGTGTGTGTGTGTGTGAGTGTGTGTGCGCGTGTGTGTGTATTACTGTGTGTGTGTGTGTGTGTATTACTGTGAGTGTGTGTGTGTGTGTGTGTGTGTGTATTACTGTGTGTGTGAGTGTGAGTGTGAGTGTGAGTGTGTGTGTGTGTGTGTGTGTGTGTGTGTGTGTGTGTGAGTGTGAGTGTGAGTGTGAGTGTGAGTGTGAGTGTGAGTGTGAGTGTGAGTGTGTGTGTGTGTGTGTGTGTGTGTATTACTGTGTGTGTGAGTGTGAGTGTGTGTGTATTACTGTGAGTGTGAGTGTGTGTGTGTGTGTGTATTACTGTGTGTGAGTGTGTGAGTGTGTGAGTGTGTGAGTGTGTGAGTGAGTGTGTGTGTGTGTGTGTGTATATTACTGTGTGAGTGTGTGTGAGTGTGTGTGTGTGTATATTACTGTGTGAGTGTGAGTGTGAGTGTGTGTGTGTGTGTGTGTGTATATTACTGTGTGAGTGTGAGTGTGAGTGAGTGTGTGTGTGTGTGTGTGTGCGTGTGTGTGCGTGTGTGTGTGTGTGTGTGTGTATTACTGTGTGTGTGTGTGTGTGTGTGTGTGAGTGTGTGTGTGTGTGAGTGATAAGGGTTATCAGTGTGCAGCAGTTCCACTGAAAGCTGATGCCACACCCTCCTCCGCTCTTCCCTCGTTCAGCAGTCTTCCCGTTCAGACGCTTTCCTGCGGCCGCTCTGCGTTCCTTCTGTTCGTCTCACCTCCGTGTCCTCCTGCTCTTCCTGTTTCTGGTGTGGCGGGCGGGGCCGGGGGAGGAGTGAGTTTGGGTTGGTCTCAAGCCCAGGTGGAGAACTCTCCTGAGCGCGTGCAGAGGGGTCTGGGCCGTGGAGCTGTTCTGAGCGCGTGCAGAGGGGTCTGGGCCGTGGAGCTGTTCTGAGCGCGTGCAGAGGGGTCTGGGCCGCGGAGCTGTTCTGAGCGCGTGCAGAGGGGTCTGGGCCGTGGAGCTGTTCTGAGCGTGTGCAGAGGGGTCTGGGCCGTGGAGCTGTTCTGAGCGCGTGCAGAGGGGTCTGGGCCGTGGAGCTGTTCTGCAGCGCGTGCAGAGGGGTCTGGGCCGTGGAGCTGTTCTGAGCGCGTGCAGAGGGGTCTGGGCCGTGGAGCTGTTCTGAGCGCGTGCAGAGGGGTCTGGGCCGTGGAGCTGTTCTGAGCGTGTGCAGAGGGGTCTGGGCCGTGGAGCTGTTCTGAGCGCGTGCAGAGGGGTCTGGGCCGTGGAGCTGTTCTGAGCGCGTGCAGAGGGGTCTGGGCCGTGGAGCTGTTCTGAGCGCGTGCAGAGGGGTCTGGGCCGTGGAGCTGTTCTGAGCGCGTGCAGAGGGGTCTGGGCCGTGGAGCTGTTCTGAGCGCGTGCAGAGGGGTCTGGGCCGTGGAGCTGTTCTGAGCGTGTGCAGAGGGGTCTGATGGAGTTCCTGAGGGGGCTGCGGCCTGTGGCCCTGGCTGCGGAAGAGGCCGCGGAGTTGGGCGTGATGCTGCACGATGTGGCCCCGCGGCTGATGCGTGTCAGGCGTGTCCCCCTGCTGTCCAGGGGCCAGGCCTTCAGCGAGGGCCCCCAGGGGCCCCCTGCAACCCCGACACTGCCCCCCATCTATCCAACCTACCTGGAAGGTACCACTGCTGCTAGTCTGAGCTAGGGTCAACCCTGCAGTACTGCTCCACAGCGCTAATGCTAGTCTGAGCTAGGCTCAGCTCTGCTGCGCTGCTACACTGTGCTAATGCTAATCTGAGCTAGGCTCAGCTCTGCTGCGCTGCTTACACTGTGCTAATGCTAATCTGAGCTAGGCTCAGCTCTGCTGCGCTGCTACACTGTGCTAATGCTAATCTGAGCTAGGCTCAGCTCTGCTGCGCTGCTACGCTGTGCTAATGCTAACCTGAGCTACGGTCATCCTGCTGTGAGGTGTTGATATATTTAGACACTCTGCTGCTGGTGACTCAAAAGAAGCTCTCACAATTCACACAACTTATGCTGCTAGTGAAAGTCATGTGATTGAGAGTGTCTACATCTATCACATTCAATGTCTGTATGCACACAAACATACACACACAGAGACACATGCACTCACAATCACACAAACACGCACACAAACACACACACACACACAGAGACACATGCACTCACAATCACACAAACACACACACAGAGACACATGCACTCACAATCACACAAACATGCACACAAACACACACACACACACACAGAGACACATGCACTCACAATCACACAAACACACACACAGAGACACATGCACTCACAATCACACAAACATGCACACATGTGTGTTCAGAAATGCTGAATGTGTGCTTCCTTTTGTATAGATCTTTCTAGTGACTTGACCTGATTGCTCTCACTCCACTGGCATTCCATTAGCATGCTATTAGCATTTCACTGGCATTGCATTAGCATGCTATTAGCATTTGACCGCATTGCATTAGCATGCTATACACATTCCACTGGCATTACATGAGCATGCAATTAGCATTTCACTGGCATTGCATTAGCATGCAATTAGCATTTCACTGGCATTGCATTAGCATGCTATTAGCGTTCTACTGGCATGCATTAGCATGCAATTAGCATTTCACTGGCATTGCACTAGTGATATTGCATTATCATTTGATTAGCACTTGGAAGAGCTTAGCTCTGCTGTGCTGCAGTGTGAGAAGCCTGCTGTGCCAGAATGCTGTGTTTGGGGTGAGGTGATGGTCTGGACATCTGAACCTGGGGCAGTAGAGGGGCCGCAGAGGGACTCCAGGCTGGTGTATGTGCTGACATTACAGAGTGTTGTTGCTGCAGCAGGAATCGGCCTGTTTACAGTTTGCTGCAGGGCACCACTGCTCTTGCCGCGTGTTGATGACATCACCCCTCCCAGTGCAACTAACTGTCTCTGAAGCTATTCCACTCCACTTTGGATAAGAACATCTTGTGTGCTCATTACATTACATTACATGGCATTTAGCAGACGCTATTATCCAAAGCGACGTACAACGAAGTGCAAATCAATCTATAAATTGTGTGTGTGTCAGTGTGTGTGTGCGTGTGTGCGTGTGCGCGAGTGCGCGTGTGCGCGTGTGTGACTGAAAGAAAAGTCAATCGTGTGCCAGCACTCTCATCACTGAGGGGGAGGAGAGCATCAGCAGTCATGAGTGAGTGAGCCAATGAGAGCGTGTGTAAGGAGGGGGGGAGGAGGGGTCATGAGTGAGTGAGCCAATGAGAGCGTGTGTGAGGAGGGGTCATGAGTGAGTGAGCCAATGAGAGCGTGTGTAAGGGGGGAGGAGGGGGTGGAGTCTCAGGGCTGCGCTAATGCTAGCGCAGTGACGCTCTCTCTCTTCGCTTCCTGAAGACGTGAACACTCCACTTCCTCCTTTCTGTAGTGCCGGCACCTTCTGCAGGGAGTGTGTGTGTCTGTGTGTGTGCACGCGTGTGTGTCTGTGTGTGAGCGGCAGTGGAGGACACTGTGTCTCTGGTTCCTTGCTTTAACCCGGACTCAGAGCCAGCATGCTGAGTCTTCAGGATTCTGTGTTCTTTGAGATCAGCATCAAATCTCTGCTCAAGTCCTGGAGCGGCATCTGTGAGTACTGCTCCTGCTGTGTGTGTGTGTGTATGTGTGTGTGTGTGTGTGTGTGTGTGTGTGTGTGTGTGTGTGTGTGTGTGTGTGTGTGTGTGTGTGTGTGTGTGTGTGTGTGTGTGTGTGTGTGTGTGTGTGTGTGTGTGTGTGTGTGAGAGACTGCGTGAGAGTGAGTATTACAGTGTGTGTATATGCATGTGTGTACTAATACACACGCATACACACACTGTAATACACACACACATACACACACACACACACACAGTAATACGCACTGTTTCTCTGAGGCATGTTGAAGTAACTGGTGCTGGAGACGAAATTACATAATTGTAGTCCTATCTAAATGGTAAATGTCTGCATTTATATAGCGCCTTTATCCAAAGTGCTGTACAATTGATGCTTCTCATTCACCCATTCATACACACACTCGCACTCTCTCGCTCTCTCTCACACACACACACACACACGCACACACACACACCAATGGTGATTGCCTGCCATGTACGGCACCAACCAGCTTGCCAGGAGAAAGTTAGAGGAGGAATTTCTGGGGCTGAACTCTGTAAAATTGGTAACTTTTAACTTCTGTTAAAAAGTGGGTATTTATTTGAATGTATTAACGTTTGTTTTTACCAATGTGCCTACTTGGGGTTTATAGGTCAACTCTGTACTGATGTTAATTGACTGCATTTGAATCAGATGTAAGGATCAAACGTTACTGGTTTAATGGTTAAAGATAAGAATTGGCACGACTAAATGGTAAGGGCATTTCAGCCAAAAGCACATGGCTCATGGAGGTACAGGGATGAGTGACACCCGGTGTGACCTCTGCGACCTCCCCTGGCTCTCTCAGTGCAAGGTCAGGGCAGGGGGAGGGGGAGGGGGGCGGATGTTGAGCTGTTACCTGAGAATGGCTGAAGCCAAGAGACCATATCTATGGCACGCTGTCCCTTGTGTCTCCCTCTCCCTCTCCCCCTCTCCCTCCCTCCCTCCCTCTCTCCTCTCTCTCCTCTCTCTCCCTTGCTTTCCCTCTCTTGTTAGTCAGCTCTGTGCACGCTTGCCCTGGCTCTGTGAGAGATGCAGCTCTCTGCATGCTTGCCCTGGCTCTGTGAGAGATGCAGCTCTCTGCATGCTTGCCCTGGCTCTGTGAGAGATGCAGCTCTGCATGCTTGCCCTGGCTCTGTGAGAGATGCAGCTCTGCATGCTTGCCCTGGCTCTGTGAGAGATGCAGCTCTGTGCATGCTTGCCCTGGCTCTGTGAGAGATGCAGCTCTGCCCGCTTGCCCTGGCTCTGTGAGAGATGCAGCTCTGTGCACGCTTGCCCTGGCTCTGTGAGAGATGCAGCTCTGCATGCTTGCCCTGGCTCTGTGAGAGATGCAGCTCTGCATGCTTGCCCTGGCTCTGTGAGAGATGCAGCTCTGTGCATGCTTGCCCTGGCTCTGTGAGAGATGCAGCTCTGCCCGCTTGCCCTGGCTCTGTGAGAGATGCAGCTCTGTGCATGCTTGCCCTGGCTCTGTGAGACACTCTGTGGGTTTGGGAGTGATAGTGAGGGAGAGGGACTGAGAGGTAGAGAATAAGAGAGTGACTTTGAGGAAAAGAGTGAGTGAGAGAGCGGAAGAGTGAGAGGAAGAGAGAGAGAGGGAGGGTGAGTGGGAGGGTGAGTGAGAGGAAGAGAGAGGGAGGGAGAGAGAGGAAGAGGAAGAGAGAGAGAGGGAGGACAAGGAGCAGGCTGCGTTTGTGTGGAAAAGTACAGCCTACAGAGGCTGCTGAGCAGGACTCTGCCATGGGGGGCGGGGCCGGGTATTGATTCGCTGCTGAAAGCTGGTCATGTGACACATGCTGACTTGTGTAACACGCACACACGCGCGCACACACACACACACACACACACACACTGTGAGGTCGAAATCATGCCAGATTGATTGATTTATTTTTTAATTTTAAATTTTTATACATTAAAAAGGAAATGCATACACTGTAAATGCAGATATTTGATGTCCTTTTTTTAAAGGTTACTACGGTGACCCACACTTGAACAACCACAAAATAATTACACCACGTTTCTTTGTGGTTTTTTCGGAGTCTGACAATTTTGTTTTGTTTATTTATCTTAATGTTATTTATCTAAATCACGGGTGTGATTCAAAGAGAAAGCGATTGATTTGATGACGCGCTCTCGCTAACGCGCTCTCGCTAACGTGCTAACGCGCTCTCGCTAACGCGCTCTCGCTAACGTGCTAATGCGCTCTCGCTAACGTGCTCACGCGCTCTCGCTAACGCGCTCTCGCTAACGTGCTCACGCGCTCTCGCTAACGCGCTCTCGCTAACGTGCTAACGCGCTCTCGCTAACGTGCTCTCGCTAACGCGCTCTCGCTAACGTGCTAACGCGCTCTCGCAAACGCGCTCTAGCTAACGCGCTCTCGCAAACGCGCTCTAGCTAACGCGCTCTAGCTAACGCGCTCTCGCTAACGCGCTCTAGCTAACGCGCTCTCGCTAACCCGCTCTCGCTAACGCGCTAATGCATTGTATCGCGCTCTAACGTGCTAACGCGCTCGAACGCGCTCTCGCTAACGTGCTCTCCCTAACGTGCTAACGCGCTCTAACGCGCTCTTGCTAACGTGCTCTAACGCGCTCTCGCTAACGTGCTCTCGCTAACGTGCGCTCTTACGCGCTCTAACTAACGTGCTCAAATTATTGCTGCCAGATATGTTTTCATTACGGCACATAATTGGATCATAACTTTAATACAGACGATTCTGTTGCAGAAATGCTTACATTTATCCTGTATTTAACTTCTATTTCGTATTAAAGCTGTGAAAATGAGATTGTTAATGAGCCCTGCTTCTGTAGGTTAAATGATTGTGGCATTGTAGCCAGTGATCTGGGCCCTATTTCTAATATGTTGCTTGACCAATTGAGGAAGATTTGATGAGTCTCGTTTGAAATTATCTGATGAATGAAATCCAGCCTTTCTCCATTGCATAAACGTGAACTACAATGTTATTAGTTAATTGAGCTTCGAATAATCTCTGATTACTTTCTAATAAACCAGCACAAAATGAGATAATTATGATGAGATCATTTGTCATTACTTCCCATGTACTGCAAAATTGAAAAATAATATAATTCAATGTTTCAGTACGGTGGCATTATCTAAAAAGCAAGTAAATGGAAGTATTCTAATGAATATAATCGTAATTCCTAACTACTTGTTCGCCATGATGGACAAGTGGTTATCTTCACAGGACATTTGGGAATGCTGTGGAAATATTTATTTGCTACTGATTATGCGCTGTAGCCTACATTGCATTTATGTATGAAACGGCTGGACAAATAGTTTATTATATTTTCGGTGTCGCCAAGACGACTTCAGAATGTGCCTGTCCCAGAGCGCTGCAGTGCCTGCAGGGTTCGCTCTGCTCTGCGAGCTCCACTCCTGTTCATCGCTGGAGGTCAATGATTCCCTCCCGATTAAATCGGAGGCACTTCTAAAGATGGCCTTATAAGGTCTAAATGTTCTTCTTACAAAGGTGGCTTGTTCATCAACAAGAACCTGCTGCGCTCGTTTGTGCTGCTGCTTTGTGGCGCTCGTTTGTGCTGTCTGAGGGAGATGTTCCCAGATGCAGGCCCATGGGCAACAAGCCCGTCTAACTTGTGAAATCCCTTTATGAAACTGATGTCCTGACTTGAGTGTTTTACTTTATATCTTAGTTATTTCATCCTTCTGATCCCACTATTTCATCCTGCATTTGTGACATAATTAAATTATGAACAACATGCATTGATTGTGTTATTATTGTGAGTTGGAGATTTTGAAATGTCCTGCAGTCCAAAGATGCAGCATTCCATTGGCCAACACGAAAATTGACTGTGAATGCTGGTTAAGTGTGTGACTCTCCCTCTCCCCCCCTCTCTCCCCCTCCCTCCCCCCTCCCCCCCCCCTCTCTCCCCCCCTCTCTCTCCCCAGCCTTGGGGCCCGGCAGCAGCAGTGTGAGTAGAGGGCGGGCTCCGGCAGGTCAGGCCCCCAGAGCGGAGAATCGTAGCGCCACCATGTCCAGCCTCACCATCGACCCTGAGCTCAAGCCGGGCGAGTACGTCATCAAGAGCCTGTTCGCCGACTTCGCTGTGCTCGCCGAGAAGAAGATCGAGGTGGTGATGGCCGAGCCCCTGGTGAGTGGCCCACAGTGTGTGGGGTATAGACTGCTCTCCAGTGTGTGGGGTATAGACTGCTCTCCAGTGTGTGGGGTTTAGACTCCTCTCTCCAGTGTGTGGGGTATGGACTGCTCTCTCCAGTGTGTGGGATATAGACTGCTCTCCAGTGTGTGGGGTATAGACTGCTCTCTAGTGTGTGGGGTATAGACTGCTCTCTAGTGTGTGGGGTATAGACAGTTAATTTTCATTATCTCCAGACAGATGATAAAAAACACCATAAAATATAAATATGTGGGGAAAAAAAACGAATGAAAATAAGAGAGAGAAATATACTTATTCTGTTACATTCACTCGGGAGAATCTGGCTTGTGTGTGTGTGTCCACAATGGTGTGTTTGCAGAATAGATTTGTTTAGTAGTGTATGTAGAGCTGATTGGTCTCTCTCTCTCTCTCCCTCCCTCTCTCTCCCTCCCCCTCCCCCCCCCTCACAGGAGAAGCCCCTCTCTCGGTCCCTCCAAAGGGGGGAGGATGCACAATTTGATCAGGTGGGTGTGACTGTTTAACATCTTCATCTCGCACTGTTTGGCCATCATTAATACATCCCTGTGTGTGTCTGTGTGTGTGTCTGAGAGGGCGATTTGTGTGAGGTGTGTGTGTTCCTCTTCAGACTTGAGGTGAGGCCAGTGGATATTGGGGTTGGTGGGTTTGGCCTGGTGGCAAGTGCTGTGGCGATGAGCTGTATTGATGTTCATATTGTTAATAATTTATGTGGGTCAGACATGCAGTGCCAGTAAGAGACTGATGCATCGCGCTCTTGAGAACTCTCAGCGTCTGCAGTGCAATTGTTTTTGTGTCATTTAAAGCTGGAGCAAGATTGTTCATATTAACATTCATTAATACTGAACCCAGGATGGAGCCTTGAGGGACCCCTAGCATGGTTTTTTTGTTTTGTGTGAGTGTGTGAGTGTGTGAGTGTGTGAGTGTGTGTGGTGTGCAAAGGGGATCTTTGTCAGTTTTGAGAAACGCATTCTGTTCTGTTGGAAAGGTAACTGGGAAACCAGCTGACCCCTCAGCACCCTTTCATCTTGACTTTAATGGGCCTGGTCACCTGACCTGTATGAACGGCCTTTACTGCGCATGGTCACCTGACCTGTATGAACAGCCTTTACTGGGCCTGGTCACCTGACCTGTATGAACAGCCTTTACTGGGCCTGGTCACCTGACCTGTATGAACGGCCTTTACTGCGCATGGTCACCTGACCTGTATGAACGGCCTTTACTGGGCCTGGTCACCTGACCTGTATGAACGGCCTTTAATGGGCCTGGTCACCTGACCTGTATGAACAGCCTTTACTGGGCCTGGTCACCTGACCTGTATGAACGGCCTTTACTGGGCCTGGTCACCTGACCTGTATGAACAGCCTTTACTGGGCATGGTCACCTGTATGTACCAAACTGTGTTAAACTACTTAGAACGGGGGTGTCAAACTGAATTTCCAGGGAGCCGCAGTGTCTGCAGGTTTCCTTCCAATCAGCTGTCAATGAAGGCCTTGAGAACAAGGTGTGTGGATTCTTTAGCCATTCAAAGACTTGAATGAACCACAGGTGCTGAGAACATCCCAAAAACCAGCAGACACTGTGGACCTCCAGGACTGGAGCTTGACATTAGAACATAGCACCTTTGGTACCAGACCACCCAATTTTTAGGTCAGCAAAAGTATTGGGAACAGAGTATTTGGTAGAATATGCCTTGCTTGCAATAACTGCATCAAGCCTGTGACCCACTGACATCACCAAACTGTTGCATTCTTCGTTTGTGATGCTTTTACTGCAGCCTCTTTCAGTTGCTGTTTGTTTCAGGGAGATTTTCCCTTCAATCTCCTCTTCAGGAGGTGAAATGCATGTTCAATTGGGTTAAGGTCTGGTAATTGACTTGGCCAGTCTAAAACCTTCCACTTTTTCTCCCTAATGTAGTCCTTTGTTGTGTTGGTAGTGTGTTTTAGGTCATTGTCTTGATGCATGATGAAGTTCTTCCCAATTAGTTTGGACTCACCTCTCCGTAAGTTAGCAGACAGAATGTTTTTGTAGACTTCTGAATTCATCCTGCTCCTACCATCATGAATTACATCATCAATAAAGATTAGTGAGCCCACTCCAGAAGCAGCCATGCAAGCCCAAGCCATGACACTTCCTCCACCGTGCTTCACAGATGAGCTCCTATCTTTCTCCACACTTTGGCCTTTCCATCACTTTGGTAGAGGTTAATATTTGTCTCATCTGTCCATAAAACTAAGTTTGATCTGTTGTCTCATGTACATCTTTTGACGTGGAACTCCGTTGTCTTCAGTGTAGAGCAAAATTGACGAAATTGACCTCTGTGTGTGAGTGAGAGGTACAGTAGAGCAGGAGTGAGTGAGTGAGTGAGTGAGTGAGTGAGTGAGTGAGTGAGTGAGTGAGTGAGTGAGTGAGTGAGTGAGTGAGTGAGTGAGTGAGTGAGTGAGTGAGTGAGTGAGTGAGTGAGTGAGTGAGTGAGTGAGTGAGTGAGTGAGTGAGTGAGTGAGTGAGTGAGTGAGTGATACAGTAGAGCAGAAGTGCTGTGTCGCTCTCAGTGTGTGTGTGAGTGAGTGTGTGAGAGGTACAGTAGAGCAGAAGTGCTGTGTCACTCTGTGTGTGTGTGTGTGTGTGAGTGAGAGAGAGAGAGTGTGTGCGCTACTGTAGAGCAGAAGTGCTATGTCACTCTCAGTGTGTGTGTGCGTGTGCGTGCTGGAGTCTGCCTCGTTCCAACAGAGCTTACATAACCCCCTCTTCTCTCCCAGGTCCCCTCCCCCTCTCTCTCTTCTTCTCCCTCTGTCTCTTCCTCTTTCTCTCCCTGCCTCCCTCTCTCTCTTCTTCTCCCTCTTCTCCCTCTCCCTCCCTCCCTCCCTCTTTCTCTCTGGTGAAGTTTTACTGGTGGGCTCCAGGACTGATGTCATCGTGATATCAAACGGGTTTTCACATGGGAGCCTGTGATTGGCTCCAGTGAGGGAGGCGGGGTTTAGGGTTTTAGCAGAATAACAGAAAACAAAGCAAGAGGATTAGGGTTTAGGTTTGAAAATAGATGAAATCAAGTCTCAACAGCAAATAACTTCGTTCTGGGTGGATGAGGTTGAGGAATGTGAATAGCTGGCAGTGTTTTCTGTGTCATTTAACCAAGGTTTTAACACGTAAAGTCAATGTTGGAATATAACATTAATTTATGGAAACAAAATAGTTTTATTTGTATGATTTATACGATGCTAGCTAATGTAATGTTAGCTGTCAGCACCTCCCCAAACACTGTAGCTAACGTTAGCTAGGCAACATAATTAACATGAATAAACAGTGCAAACTAGCTAGCTAGCATTATTGCAAACCCTATTGTGGTTACGTTACCACCAAAACTAGCTATCTAGCGAGCTAGTTTTACAACAGGCAAGGTTGGATTTAACGTTTCATGTTTGTAAAGTTATCATCCCAGTGTTTCTCTACACGGCCGAGGATGAGTGTCTGGTGGTTACTAGCCAACGTTTTGTGTTTAGTTTTTTCAGTCATGTTTCTGACACTTTGAAACTCATGTCGGGCGTCTCTGTGCCAGCTGTCATTGACTGTGCCAAGCACCTGAGGCCGCCCTGTAAACAGACTGTAGGATCTGGGTTATCCTCCCGCAGTCCCCTGTGTGCCTGGTCACATTTGGCATCACAGCCCCAAACCCTGCACTGAGAGGGCACTACACTGAGAGGGCACTACACTGAGAGGGCACTACACTGAGAGGGCACTACACTGAGAGGACACTACACTGAGAGGGCACTACAGTGAGAGGACACTACACTGAGAGGACACTACACTGAGGACACTATGATGGTTATGAGGTGTGTGGGTTATGGTGTGTTGGTTATGATGTGTGTGGGTTATGAGGTGTGTTGGTTATGATGTGTGTGTGTTATGGTGTGTTGGTTATGATGTGTTGGTTATGATGTGTGGGTTATAAGGTGTGTGGGTTATGGTGTGTTGGTTATGATGTGTGTGGGTTATGAGGTGTGTTGGTTATGATGTGTGTGTTATGGTGTGTTGGTTATGGTGTTGGTTATGGTGTGTGTGTTATGGTGTGTGGGTTATGATGTGTGTATTATGGTGTGTGGGTTATGATGTGTGTTGGTTATGGTGTGTGGGTTATGGTGTGTGGGTTATGATGTGTGTGTGTTATGAGGTGTGTGGGTTATGAGTTGTGTTGGTTATGAGGTGTGTGGGTTATGGTGTGTGGGTTATGGTGTGTTGGTTATGGTGTGTGGGTTATAGTGTGTGGGTTATGATGTGTGTTGGTTATGATGTGTGTGTGGGTTATAAGGTGTGTTGGTTATGATGTGTGTGGGTTATGAGGTGTGTTGGTTATGAGGTGTGTGTGTTATGATGTGTGTGTGTTATGGTGTGTTGGTTATGATGTGTGTGTGTGGGTTATAAGGGTGTGTGGGTTATGGTGTGTTGGTTATGATGTGTGTGGGTTATGATGTGTGTGTTATGGTGTGTTGGTTATGGTGTGTGTGTTATGGTGTGTGGGTTATGATGTGTGTATTATGGTGTGTGGGTTATGATGTGTGTTGGTTATGGTGTGTGGGTTATGGTGTCTTGGTTATGATGTGTGTTGGTTATGATGTGTGTGGGTTATGAGGTGTGTGTGTTATGATGTGTGTGTTATGGTGTGTTGGTTATGATGTGTGTTGGTTATGATGTGTGTTGGTTATGGTGTGTTGGTTATGATGTGTGTTGGTTATGGTGTGTTGGTTATGGTGTGTTGGTTATGATGTGTGTTGGTTATGATGTGTGTGGGTTATGAAGTGTGTGTGTTATGAAGTGTGTGGGTTATGAAGTGTGTGTGTTATGAAGTGTGTGTGTTATGAAGTGTGTGTGTTATGATGTGTGTGTTATGATGTGTGTGTTATGATGTGTTGGTTATGATGTGTGTGTGTTATGATGTGTGTGTTATGATGTGTGTTATGATGTGTGTGTTATGGTGTGTTGGTTATGATGTGTGTGTGTTATGATGTGTGTGTTATGGTGTGTTGGTTATGATGTGTGTGTGTTATGATGTGTGTGTTATGGTGTGTTGGTTATGATGTGTGTGTGTTATGATGTGTGTGTTATGGTGTGTTGGTTATGATGTGTGTGTGTTATGATGTGTGTGTGTTATGGTGTGTTGGTTATGATGTGTGTGTGTGTTATGATGTGTGTGTGTGTTATGATGTGTGTGTGTGTTATGATGTGTGTGTGTGTTATGATGTGTGTGTTATGATGTGTGTGTTATGGTGTGTGTGTGTTTTCCAGTTAATAAGCTCTATGAGCTCGATAGCGGAACACTGTTATGATGTGTGTGTGTTATGGTGTGTTGGTTATGATGTGTGTGTTATGATGTGTGTGTGTTTTCCAGTTAATAAGCTCTATGAGCTCGATAGCGGAACACTGTTTGCCCTCTCTGCTGCGCACGCTGTTTGACTGGTACCGCCGCCAGAGTGGCACAGAGGACGAGTCCTACGAATACCGCCCACGGGCCAGCACCAAGTCCAAAGGGTAAGAGAGTGTGAGAGTGTGAGAGTGTGAGAGTGTGAGAGTGTGAGAGTGTGAGAGAGTGAGAGAGTGAGAGAGTGAGAGAGTGTGAGAGTGTGAGAGAGTGTGAGAGTGTGAGAGTGTGAGAGTGAGAGAGTGAGAGAGTGAGAGAGTGAGAGAGTGAGAGAGTGAGAGAGTGTGAGTGTGTGAGTGTGTGAGTGTGTGAGTGTGTGAGAGAGAGAGTGTGAGAGTGTGAGAGTGTGAGAGTGAGTGTGAGAGTGTGAGAGTGAGTGTGAGAGTGAGTGAGAGTGAGTGAGAGAGTGAGAGAGTGAGTGAGAGAGTGAGAGAGTGAGAGAGTGAGTGAGAGAGTGAGAGAGTGAGAGAGTGAGAGAGTGAGTGAGAGAGTGAGTGTGACAGTGAGTGTGAGAGTGAGAGTGAGTGTGAGAGTGAGAGTGAGTGAGAGTGAGAGTGAGTGAGAGTGAGAGATAGAGTGACAGAGAGTAAACTTAGTGCTTGTTATTTTCTCTCCCATGGTCAGAGATGAGCAGCATCGGGACAAAGACTACCTGCTGGAGCGGAGAGATTTAGCCATAGATTTCATTTTCTGTTTAGTTTCAGTTGAGGTCTTAAAACAGGTGAGTTCCTGCACACGCATGTGTTCATTTCTACATACGTGCGTGCGTGTGTGTGTGTGTGTGTGTGTGTGTGTGTGTGTGTGTGTGAGTGTGTGAGTGTGTGAGTGTGTGAGTGTGTGAGTGTGTGAGTGTGTGGTAGGTGAGTGAGTGTGTGAGCTGAGTTTAATGTAGAATATGTACTCCTCAGATTCCTCTGCACCCTGTGCCAGACGCTTTAGTTCATGAAGTCCTCAACCTGGCATTTAAGCACTTTAAACACAAGGAGGGGTGAGTCTGTCGTTCACGAACACACTCACTCACTCACTCACTCACTCACACACACACACACACACACACACACACACACACACACACACACACTCACACACTCACTCACTCACTCACTCACTCTTCCATCAAATATGGCAAATCCCCCCCCACCCCTCCAAGTGGTACAGAGGTGTGAGATGCTGCGTGTGAAATCCGCTGCATAACTAATGGTGCGTGTGCGTGTGCGTGTGCGTGTGTGCAGGTACTCAGGACCCAACACTGGGAATGTGCACATCATCGCCGACCTGTATGCGGAGGTCATCGGCGTCCTCACACAGTCAAAGTAATGCTCTCCCTCTTTCACTCTCTCCCTCTCTCCCTCCCCCGCACTCTCTTTCTGCTCCAAGTCTTTCTCCTGCTCTCACATTTTTATTTATTGGTTAAGTGTTTTTGTTTGTGTATCAGTAGCTGAAGTGTGTATATCCATAGCTAATGTGTGTGCCTGTGTGTGTGTGCCTGTGTGTGTGTGCCTGTGTGTGTGTGCCTGTGTGTGTGTGCGTGTGTGTGTGCCTGTGTGTGTGCCTGTGTGTGTGCCTGTGTGTGTGTGCCTGTGTGTGTGTGCCTGTGTGTGTGTGCGTGTGTGTGTGTGCCTGTGTGCCTGTGTGCGTGTGCGTGTGCGTGTGCGTGTGCGTGTGCAGGTTCCAGGCGGTGAGGAAGAAGTTCATGACGGAGCTGAAGGAGCTGAGGCAGAAGGAGCCGTCCCCCCACGTGCTGCAGAGCGTCATCAGCCTCATCATGGGCATGAAGTTCTTCCGCGTCAAAATGTACCCCGTGGAGGACTTCGAGGCCTCCTTCCAGTTTATGCAGGTGAGCCTGAGCCCAGCCCCTCTGCCCCCCAGCCCCAGTGTGGGTTAGCAGTGTGGTAACTGTTAGCAGGTTGTGTGGGTTAGCAGTGTGGTAACTGTTAGCAGGTTGTGTGGGTTAGCAGTGTGGTAACTGTTAGCAGGTTGTGTGGATTAGCAGTATGGTAACTGTTAGCAGGTTGTGTGGGTTAGCAGTATGGTAACTGTTAGCAGGTTGTGTGGGTTAGCAGTATGGTAACTGTTAGCAGGTTGTGTGGGTTAGCAGTGTGGTAACTGTTAGCAGGTTGTGTGGATTAGCAGTATGGTAACTGTTAGCAGGTTGTGTGGGTTAGCAGTATGGTAACTGTTAGCAGGTTGTGTGGGTTAGCAGTGTGGTAACTGTTAGCAGGTTGTGTGGGTTAGCAGTATGGTAACTGTTAGCAGGTTGTGTGGGTTAGCAGTATGGTAACTGTTAGCAGGTTGTGTGGGTTAGCAGTATGGTAACTGTTGGCAGGTTGTGTGGATTAGCAGTATGGTAACTGTTAGCAGGTTGTGTGGGTTAGCAGTATGGTAACTGTTGGCAGGTTGTGTGGGTTAGCAGTATGGTAACTGTTGGCAGGTTGTGTGGGTTAGCAGTATGGTAACTGTTGGCAGGTTGTGTGGATTAGCAGTATGGTAACTGTTAGCAGGTTGTGTGGGTTAGCAGTATGGTAACTGTTGGCAGGTTGTGTGGGTTAGCAGTATGGTAACTGTTAGCCGGTTCTGTGGGTTAGCAGTATGGTAACTCTTAGCAGGTTGTGTGGGTTTGCAGTATGCATTATGGGAGTGCAGTTTCAGTTTGCTGAACAGAGAGTTTCATGTTATATTTGTCATTTTAGCTTGAATAATTGATGCATCTGCAAATTGTTTTTTAATAACAATGCAATTCTTTATGAACGGCTGGAAGGTACTGGCATGACTGATCTGTTTGTGTGTGCGTGCGTGCGTGCGTGCGTGCGTGCGTGCGTGCGTGCGTGCGTGCGTGCGTGCGTGCGTGCGTGCGTGCGTGCGTGCTTGTGCGTGCGTGCGTGCGTGCGTGCGTGCGTGCGTGCGGGCGGGCGGGCGGGCGCGTGATGTTTGTGCGTTGTCTGTCTGCAGGAGTGTGCGCAGTATTTTCTGGAGGTGAAGGATAAGGACATTAAGCATGCTCTGGCCGGCCTCTTCGTGGAGATTCTCATCCCTGTTGCTGCTGTAGGTATCCTACACCATAGAGAGCATGCTAGATATTACACCAGAGAGAGCATGCTAGATATTACACCATAGAGAGCATGCTAGATATTACACCACAGAGAGCAGGCCTGCTAGATATTACACCATAGAGAGCAGGTCTGCTAGATATTACACCATAGAGAGCAGGCCTGCTAGATATTACACCATAGAGAGCATGCCTGCTAGATATTACACCATAGAGAGCATGCCTGCTAGATATTACACCATAGAGAGCATGCCTGCAAGATTGCCTCTTCAGTTCTTTCCATGGTCACACTTCCATGTTTCTCTCTCTCTTTTCTGACCGCCCATAGGCAGTTAAGAATGAAGTCAACGTGCCATGTTTGAAAAACTTTGTAGAAATGCTCTACCAGACGACCTTTGACCTCAGCTCCAGGAAGAAGCACTCTCTGGTAAGTTTCTATTGGTTGTCTTCCATCTGGTCCCTGAAGTGAGGGATCAGGAATGCGCACAGGGGTACGAGGATGTGCTATAACAGGACTCCCTCATCTTCCACACGCCTTACCCCCACACATCTGCTCTACTGTAAACTGCAGGACCACTGCACAGTGATCCACAAGAAAACATGAACTGGAATCTGCATCTTCTCTCCCTCCCCCTCTCTCTCTCTCCCCCCTCCTGCTCTCTCCCCCTCTCTCCCTCCCCCCTCCTGCTCTCTCCCTCTCTCCCCCTCTTTTTGTCTGTCTAGGCGCTGTATCCCTTGGTTACCTGCTTGCTGTGTGTCAGTCAGAAGCAGTTCTTCCTCAACAACTGGCACATATTCCTGCAGAACTGTCTGTCTCATCTGAAGGTACAGCTTCACACCTGCGATAACCCAACATTTTATTTCCATACAGTGTAAACATCATTAACCCAACACTTTGTATGCAATGTATAGATGTTTAGAAGGTGTTGTATGTAATGTGTAGGTGTTTAGAAGGTGTTGTATGTAATGTGTAGGTGTTTAGAAGGTGCTGTATGTAATGTGTAGGTGTTTAGAAGGTGCTGTATGTAATGTGTAGGTGTTTAGAAGGTGTTGCTGTAGTGGGGTGTTGGGATGTAGGGTGCATGCCTGCCTGTAGGGGGCAGTGCTGCCCCAGTGGTGGAATAGTGTGCAGCCTAATTCCATGTCAGTCACAGACCAATCGCAAACCAGTCGCAAACAATCGCAAATCAGTCGCAAACAATCGCAAATCAGTCGCAGATCAATCGCAAGCCAATCGCAAACCAATCACAAGCCAATCACAGATTGATCGAAACCAATCACCAATCAATCACGGATCAACCACAAACCAATCACAGGTGAATCGAAACCAATCAGACATCAAATTGCAGTGACAGCGTTCTCTGCTGGTGTGGTGTGTCGTGGTGTGTTGCAGTGATTTTAGGTCTGATTTTCTCTGGTGTGTGTGTGTTTGTGTGTGTGTGAGAGTGATTCTGAATGCTCCATTGGTTAAGAGGGTGGTGGGGGTGGAGCTAATGGACATTAGCCCTCCTGGGCACTATGGGGTGCTGTTGATTCGTGGCTTAAACCAGATTCCTCTTTTCCAACCCCCTAACCAACTGCTCCCCCCTAACCCCTAACCCCTGCGCATGTTCACTGCATCTTGTTCTTCCTTGTCCTGCTTCATCTTAATTCCACACAACGCACATCCCAGGAAGTCAGGGTGTGTGTGCATTTAGCCGCCACGCTGTGGGAAGGTTTTGTCTGTTTTTTTTTGTTATTTTCGTCTGCGCTTGTTCTAACCTGCATGTGGCCCCGCCCCTCTCTCTGTTTCCTGCTGTCTGATACTCGCTCGGTCTAGATGCCGTCAAACAACAGCATCAGAAAACAGATAGAGACGCTGCAGGTGAGTGCTGCCCTTACCTGGTCCTGGCCACGCCCAGGTGGGGGGCCGTGTGTGTGTGTGAGAGTGTGTGAGAGTGTGTGAGAGTGTGTGAGAGTGTGTGAGAGTGTGTGAGTGTGTGTGTGTGTGTGTGTGTGTGAGTGTGTGTGTGTGTGAGTGTGTGAGTGTGTGTGAGTGTGTGAGTGTGTGAGTGTGTGAGTGTGTGAGTGTGTGGAGTCGTCACATTAAACCAGAAAAAAGAGCCAAAATTCTGTTACATTTTTAAACAGAGCAATGACCCAGACTTATCTTTCGGTATCATGCAGGATTGAAAGAGAGATGAAGGCTTAATTTGACTTGTATACAGAACATTACACGCCTGGGTATCTGTACACAACGTGCTGTGGTGGGTTACATTCCTCCTGCAGCACAGACCCACCGTATGTCTGAGTGCAAGGAGCACTCACGCTTTTTTAACTTCAGCTTATAGGAGTAAATCCTTAAAGTGTGTGTAGGCATTTTTTTAATCACCGTTTTTAAAAGCCGTTTCCTTAATATTTGCTAAACTTCTCAAAACACACATGGCTTGAATCTCCAGCCTGTGTTTCCCCTAAGATGACGGGGCGCTCAAACTCCACCCTCGAACGCAGGGTCTGGTTTATGTGCGGCCACCTGTTCTGGCGGTGGACTGAGGACACCTCCAACTCCTCCCACTTTCAATCGTCATGTCAATTGAACTGTAATGCGTGTGCTCCACACTCGTAGCTAAGAGCTTAGAAGAGAGAACGAGGGCAAGGTTGTGTCACAACAAATTCTATCCCCCTTTACAAATCTTAGCCCCTCACAAAACCTATCCCCTCACGTTTCCGGTAACGTCTTTGCAATGACGTCAATCATATTTGTTTACTGCTGTGTGTAATGGGCTCTGCATCGGTAAGCTAGCGATGCTTTTGTGAATATGTAATATCTCGATTATTTATATACATTGAACCACGATATAGGCTACATCTAGCTAGCTAGATGGAAAGATCCCTAGCTAGAAACAGCTATGGCTTATCTTCCTAGACAGCGAGTGATCTATCTGTCTGGCTGTCTCGCCAGCTAGATATTTCTTATTTTGCTAGCTAGGGAGCTAACTTAAATATATCTACCTATGTCATGCTTTTCTACTTCTCTACATATATTTATTGCTGAATGGTTTTCTGTCCATTTCACTAACTAGCTAGCAGTACTGATATTAGTCCACCGAGATGAGCAATAGCTATCTCCATCGCTATCTTAAACTGGAGGGAAATTGGCAATTTATGTTTCGCTAATTTACATACACCGGACTAAATAAATGTTTATTGACAGAGTAATGACTAAGCGTATGCCGTTCACAAAAAGCCACGCTAGCCAGTTGACGCTACCGTACGCATCATAGCATCATAGCAACCAACAGATAAAGCTTGGCAACCACGCTGTCGACTTGACGCTAACTCATGACTCTAACTTACGCATGAGGGGAACGTAACCGGAAACTGGAAACGTGACCCCGAAGGGGACATGTTTTGTAAGGTGGATAGAATGTGTTAGCTCCGTGAAGCTAGCAACAATTAGACTTCCTGTACAGAAGTTCCGGTCTCAACTTCCTGTGATTTTCCGTCAAGATGAGAGCTGCTGAGTAAAGTTAAATAATGAGAACATAGTTACCGCGTTTGCTGCGCTTCCTCACATAATTACCATTGTTTAAATTCATTGCTGACACAACTTAAAAAAACTAAACTAAAAGTCAGCAAGCAACTAGCTTGCTATTTGACTAGTTACTATAATGTAGGCCAAGCATAAATTGCTTGACACTGTCGGTTCAATAACACCTCATTTGCATACCTGCTTACTGTTTGAAAAAAATGTTACCAAATATGAAGGGGCATACATTAAATCTATGTATAATATCTATAAAATTATACATTTATTATCTAAATGCATGTTCCCAGCAATTGTTGCTGTATTTACAGTGTGGTAAGGGCATGCAATGTCATTGACTGTCAATTCACGAGCAGCTCATTTGCATAGCCCATAACTCAAAAACTATAAATTCTTACCAAATGAAAGGGTTTATACATTTGTTAGCTGGACCCATATATTTAAGAATGTACAGTACTTTCTGTGAAATCATGTTCCTATCAATTGTTGCTGTGTTTGCTGTGTGGGGTGGCCATACGTTGCTATGGACTGTCAGTTTCCACCCAGCTCATTTGCATAGCTGATAACTCAAAAACTATAGATTGTTACCAAATGAAAGTGGGTATACATTTACTCTATAGACCCGTATCTTTAATATTCTAATGTATTTCTGGTGAAATCAAACAAGAAACTGACAGTCCATAGCAACGTATGGCCACCCCACACTGGAAACACAGCAACAATCGCTGGGAACATGATTTCAGCAAAAATACATTAGAATATTAAAGATATGGGTCCAGCTAACAAATGTATACCCCCTTGCCTTTGGTAACAATTTATAGTTTTTGAGTTATGAGCTATGCAAATTAGCTGGTTGGCAATTGACAGTCTCCACACCTGACAGACGGCAACAACTGGTGGCAAACAGTTTTTATAGAAATTAGTGCACAGTTTTATATTCTCTGCAAATACATCACAATTATATCCAACTGTATTAATTTAACAATGAAAATTGATATATCATTTTACTCACCGAACTTTTATTTTGAAAAAAGCGAACCGGAAGTCTCCAATTGTGGCCAGCAACATTTGCCAACTTCACGGAGCTGAATTTGTTGCGACAAGGACAACCGAGTTTTGCGCCCAAAGTTTATTAATTCGAGTACATACTGCACAATGCATATTGGTAGTCTAATTTGCAAAATTAATTCTGACCTGATATAAATAATGTTACATTCACTGCCTTCAAACCCTTGTCTGTAGAATAGGTATCAACAGCGAACTGCTTAGTATATATGCAACTACGACGTTCAATATAAAAACAATGTTCTTCATCATGCATACAGCGCAGCACTTGCGGTTACATGTTGATATTTTACCGGCGGTAGCCAGCAGACTTAAAATATAAAAATATAGCCAATGAGATAAGCCACTTGGACTGGGTTAAAACCAAAACCTGCACCCACGCCGGCCCTTTTAGGATAAGATTGGACACATCTGGACGAAGTCATCACAGTCTGTAATTTAGCTAGCTAGAAAAGAATGTATGAGAGATTGGCGTTAGCTAGCCAAATTAGCTGGTCACCACTGAACCAGAGCATCGTTGCTTAATCTAATGAGTGAAAACGTCATCGCTGTCGGCATCCAATGTAAAGTTAGCTAGCAAAACACAACAGTAGGCTGTCAGATTTATTGATGATGACGATGACTCCCATGGAGCCGGTAGAATGTCAAAATGATGGCTGCTGCCGTTGATGGCTGGAGCGGAGCCGTGCCGTAACTCGGCCCAATCAGAGCTCATATCGCTCAGGCTAGCCAAGGTAGGTTCCGTGATATCTAACCTATACTAACGTTACGGTATTTTGTCATGTGATCGCCTGAAGTTTGTTTTGAGAAGTTTTGCCCGATATGTAGGAAACTGCTCCACTAACGATGTTTTTATTTTATTTTTTATTT
>NC_083763.1:78805954-78808454 GCF_963514075.1 Conger conger | reverse complement strand
CAAAACACGCAGGAGAAAAGGGGACTGAACTGATTTGATTTGACATTACCTGTGTATCACACACCTGTCTGATAAACACTCTGGCAGCTGATTTCAATATTTGTATTTGATTGCAAGCTAACTGGATGACGGTATTATTATAGTGTGCTGTGTGTGTGTGTGTGTGTGTGTGTGTGTGTGTGTGTGTGTGTGTGTGTGTCGTGAGAACTTGCATGTTGTGTGGTTTATGGTGTGTGTGTGTGTGTGTGTGGTGAGAACTTGCATGTTGTGTGGTTTATGGTGTGTGTGCGTGCATGCGCGTGTGTGTGTTGGTAAGCTCACACAGGTGTGAGTGTGTGAGTGTGTGAGTGTGTGTGCGTGCGCACGCGTGCGTAGGTCTGCTCACCCAGGTTTGTGTGTGTGTAGGAAGCGGGGACCCTTGTGGAACCATGAGGACGTCTCGCCTAAGAACCCCAACATCAAGAGTGCGGAACAGCTCACCGTGTTCCTCACACATGTGGTCAACGTCTTCAAACAAAGCCAGTCAGGTAACAGCCTTGCACCTTCTGTGTGTGTGTGTTGTAGGGTATGAGCTGCAGGAGGTGCTCAGTGAGGTGTGTGTGTGTGTTGTAGGGTATGACCTGGAGGAGGTGCTCAGTGAGGTGCGTGTGTTGTAGGGTATGACCTGGAGGAGGTGCTCAGTGAGGTGTGTGTGTGTGTGTGTGTGTTGTAGGGTATGACCTGGAGGAGGTGCTCAGTGAGGTGTCTGTGTGTGTGTGTTGTAGGGTATGACCTGGAGGAGGTGCTCAGTGAGGTGTCTGTGTGTGTGTGTTGTAGGGTATGAGCTGCAGGAGGTGCTCAGTGAGGTGTGTGTGTGTGTTGTAGGGTATGACCTGGAGGAGGTGCTCAGTGAGGTGTGTGTGTGTGTTGTAGGGTATGACCTGGAGGAGGTGCTCAGTGAGGTGCGTGTGTTGTAGGGTATGACCTGGAGGAGGTGCTCAGTGAGGTGTGTGTGTGTGTTGTAGGGTATGACCTGGAGGAGGTGCTCAGTGAGGTGTCTGTGTGTGTGTGTTGTAGGGTATGACCTGGAGGAGGTGCTCAGTGAGGTGTCTGTGTGTGTGTGTTGTAGGGTATGAGCTGCAGGAGGTGCTCAGTGAGGTGTGTGTGTGTGTTGTAGGGTATGACCTGGAGGAGGTGCTCAGTGAGGTGTGTGTGTTGTAGGGTATGAGCTGCAGGAGGTGCTCAGTGAGGTGTCTGTGTGTGTGTGTGTTGTAGGGTATGACCTGGAGGAGGTGCTCAGTGAGGTGTCTGTGTGTGTGTGTTGTAGGGTATGACCTGGAGGAGGTGCTCAGTGAGGTGTCTGTGTGTGTGTTGTAGGGTATGAGCTGCAGGAGGTGCTCAGTGAGGTGTGTGTGTGTGTGTTGTAGGGTATGACCTGGAGGAGGTGCTCAGTGAGGTGTCTGTGTGTGTGTTGTAGGGTATGACCTGGAGGAGGTGCTCAGTGAGGTGTCTGTGTGTGTGTGTTGTAGGGTATGACCTGGAGGAGGTGCTCAGTGAGGTGTGTGTGTTGTAGGGTATGACCTGGAGGAGGTGCTCAGTGAGGTGTCTGTGTGTGTGTGTTGTAGGGTATGACCTGGAGGAGGTGCTCAGTGAGGTGTGTGTGTGTGTGTGTTGTAGGGTATGACCTGCAGGAGGTGCTCAGTGAGGTGTCTGTGTGTGTGTGTTGTAGGGTATGACCTGGAGGAGGTGCTCAGTGAGGTGTCTGTGTGTGTGTGTTGTAGGGTATGACCTGGAGGAGGTGCTCAGTGAGGTGTCTGTGTGTGTGTTGTAGGGTATGAGCTGCAGGAGGTGCTCAGTGAGGTGTGTGTGTGTGTGTTGTAGGGTATGACCTGGAGGAGGTGCTCAGTGAGGTGTCTGTGTGTGTGTTGTAGGGTATGACCTGGAGGAGGTGCTCAGTGAGGTGTCTGTGTGTTGTAGGGTATGACCTGGAGGAGGTGCTCAGTGAGGTGTGTGTGTTGTAGGGTATGACCTGGAGGAGGTGCTCAGTGAGGTGTCTGTGTGTGTGTGTTGTAGGGTATGACCTGGAGGAGGTGCTCAGTGAGGTGTGTGTGTGTGTGTGTTGTAGGGTATGACCTGCAGGAGGTGCTCAGTTAGGTGTGTGTGTGTGTGTTGTAGGGTATGACCTGGAGGAGGTGCTCAGTGAGGTGGCTCTGCAGACCGCTCTCTCCTGCTCCTCCCGTCACTACGCTGGCCGCTCCTTCCAGATGTTCCGGGCCCTGAAGCAGCCGCTCAGCGCCTCTACGCTCTCTGACCTCCTGTCCCGTCTGCTGGAGACCGTGGGAGATCCTGGAGAGGAGGCACAGGTCAGACCGCTGCTCCTCCCTCTCTCTCTGTCTCCCCCTTCCCTCTCTCCCCCCCTCCTCTTTCTCCCTCTCTCCATCTCTGTCTCTATGAATGTAATTCTTCAATGTATATCCTTTTCGGCTTTCATGTTCTGATCCGCCTTGTGTGTCTGTGTCTG
>NC_083763.1:78798454-78800954 GCF_963514075.1 Conger conger | reverse complement strand
GTAGGAGTGTGCAGGTGTGTAGTGTAGGAGTGTGCAGGTGCGAGGTGTATGAGTGTATGAGTGTGCAGGTGTGTAGTGTATGAGTGTATGAGTGTGCAGGTGTATGAGTGTAGGAGTGTGCAGGTGTGTGGTGTATGAGTGTAGGAGTGTGCAGGTGTGTAGTGTAGGAGTGTGCAGGTGTGTGGTGTATGAGTGTATGAGTGTGCAGGTGTATGAGTGTAGGAGTGTGCAGGTGTGTGGTGTATGAGTGTAGGAGTGTGCAGGTGTGTGGTGTGTGTGGTGTATGAGTGTAGGAGTGTGCAGGTGTGTGGTGTATGAGTGTGCAGGTGTGTGGTGTATGAGTGTAGGGGTGTGCAGGTGTGTGGTGGGTGAGTGTAGGAGTGTGCAGGTGTGTGGTGTATGAGTGTGCAGGTGTGTAGTGTAGGAGTGTGCAGGTGTGTGGTGTATGAGTGTAGGAGTGTGCAGGTGTGTGGTGTATGAGTGTAGGAGTGTGCAGGTGTGTGGTGTATGAGTGTGCAGGTGCGAGGTGTATGAGTGTATGAGTGTGCAGGTGTGTAGTGTATGAGTGTAGGAGTGTGCAGGTGTGTAGTGTAGGAGTGTGCAGGTGTGTGGTGTATGAGTGTAGGAGTGTGCAGGTGTGTAGTGTAGGAGTGTGCAGGTGTGTGGTGTATGAGTGTATGAGTGTGCAGGTGTGTAGTGTATGAGTGTGCAGGTGTGTGGTGTATGAGTGTAGGTGTGTGCAGGTGTGTGGAGAGCTTTTAAGACACTATGTAATGTGGAAGGGGCAGAGATTGCTGCTGTGGTGTGTGTGATGACCTCTGACCTCTGACCTCAGCTCCTGGAGAAGGGCCTGGCCAGCATGCAGCAGTCTCTGCTGCAGATCATCCATAGCCTGCTCAGCCACATCGACCTGTCCACCGCACCCGTCAAACAGTTCAACCTCGACATCATGAAGATCATTGGGAAATACGTACAGGTGAGGCCCTCTGTCTGTCTGTCTGTCTGTCTGTCTGTCTGTCTGTCTGTCTGTCTGTCTGTCTGTCTGAGTGATGTGAGTTAGTTTCTGACAGGACTGCACTGTGGGTTGGGACCTGGTGCACTGTGGGTGTTGTAGTCCTGGAGCAGCAGTGCTGTGAGTGACAGCAGTAGGCAGTGGTGTCCTTGCAGTGTTCTCTCTGTGCTTTCACTGGGATTGGCTCGTGCTGGTGTGGGGCCAAAGCCTGTTTATTTCCAACAATCAGAGCCCATCTCTCTCACACTCTCACACACACACACACACACACTCACACACACACACACACACACACACACACACACTCTCACACACACACACACACACACACTCACACACACTCACTCACTCACAAGTGTTGAGATGTTAGTTGGTTTCCTTGGTAGATGAGCATGAGCTTGTTGAAGGGTGCTGTGTGACGTGCGCGTGTGCGTGTGACGTGTGCGTGTGTGACGTGTGCGTGTGACGTGCGTGTGACGTGTGTGTGACGTGCGTGTGACGTGCGTGTGACGTGTGTGTGACGTGCGTGTGACGTGACGTGTGACGTGACGTGTGACGTGCGTGTGACGTGACGTGACATGCGTGTGAGACGTGTGTGTGACGTGTGTGCGAGACGTGTGTGTGACGTGTGTGTGACGTGCGTGTGACGTGCGTGTGACGTGTGTGTGACGTGTGTGTGAGACGTGCGTGTGCGTGTGTGACGTGTGTGTGACGTGTGTGTGACGTGCGTGTGACGTGCGTGTGACGTGTGTGTGACGTGTGTGTGACGTGTGTGTGTGACGTGTGTGCGAGACGTGCGTGTGACGTGCGTGTGACGTGCGTGTGACGTGCGTGTGACGTGACGTGACGTGCGTGTGACGTGTGTGTGACGTGTGTGTGAGACGTGCGTGTGCGTGTGTGACGTGTGTGTGACGTGCGTGTGACATGCGTGTGAGACGTGTGTGTGACGTGTGTGTGACGTGCGTGTGACGTGTGTGTGACGTGTGTGTGACGTGTGTGTGACGTGCGTGTGACGTGTGTGTGACGTGTGTGTGACGTGTGTGCGAGACGTGTGTGTGACGTGTGTGTGACGTGTGTGTGAGACGTGCGTGTGCGTGTGTGACGTGCGTGTGACGTGCGTGTGACGTGCGTGCGAGACGTGCGTGTGACGTGCGTGTGTGACGTGCGTGTGTGACGTGCGTGTGTGACGTGACGTGACGTGACGTGCGTGTGAGACGTGCGTGTGACGTGCGTGTGACGTGACGTGTGACGTGTGTGTGACGTGTGTGTGTGACGTGTGCGTGTGTGACGTGCGTGTGCGTGTGTGACGTGCGTGTGACGTGACGTGTGCGTGTGTGACGTGTGTGTGTGACGTGTGCGTGTGAGACGTGCGTGTGACGTGCGTGTGACGTGACGTGACGTGTGCGTGTGTGACGTGTGTGTGTGACGTGTGCGTGTGTGACGTGCGTGTGAGACGTGCGTGTGACGTGTGTGTGTGACGTGACGTGC
>NC_083763.1:78775954-78790954 GCF_963514075.1 Conger conger | reverse complement strand
ACGCCCTCCCTCCAGGAGTGCCAGTTTGCCGGGAGCACGCCCAGCCTCAGCCTGACCAATCAGGAGGACACGGACGAGTCGTCGGAGGAGGAGGTACTGAGCGCTAGCCAGATTCTGAGCCACTCCAGCCTCGTAAGTCCCGCCCCAGCAGCCTGATTGGGCATGGTGTGCGTGTGTGCTGCTCCGATTGGCTGCTTTGCCACGGGAGTGGGAGGGGCTTAGCTGCTTGCTTTGGTTCTACATTATGCATTACATTACTGCCATTTGGCAGACACTCTTATCCAGACCAACATACAGTTGATTAGAGTAAGCAGGAGACAATCCTCCCCTGGAGCAATGCAGGGTTAAGGGCCTTGCTCGAGGGCCCAACGGCTGTGCCGATCTTATTGCGGCTACACTGGGATTCGAACCTCCGACTGGGTCCTAGTCATGTACCTTAACCACTACGCTACAGACTGCCGTTCTAGACTCCTCCCCCCTGCCCTCTCCGGCCCCGCCCCTTTGCACACCTCTGTCCAGTCACCTGTCCAAAGAGGAGTGGCATTGTTTTACTCCCCAGCATCTCCTCCTGACCTCAGTCATCTCCGTGACAGTCTGGTTCTGCTCCAGTCTGGTTCTGCTCCAGTCTGGTTCTGCTCCAGTCTTTCTGCTGCTTCCTCTTCATCCAGTTTTGGCTCCTCCTCCTGTAGCCCCTCCCCTCCTGCAGCCATGCCATCATAAAGTAACAGTAACCATAACGATCATGATGACCGCAATAATAATGATATTCATAACGTGAGTGTGTGGGAGGACAATGCTTTAGTGGGGTTTTGGGTTTTAGTGCTTTAGTGGGGTTGTAGTGGTTTAGTGGGGGTTTAGTGGGGTCGTAGTGGTTTAGTGGGGGTTTAGTGGGGTCGTAGTGGTTTAGTGGGGGTTTAGTGGGGTCGTAGTGGTTTAGTGGGGGTTTAGTGGGGTCGTAGTGGTTTAGTAGTGGTTTAGTGGGGTCGTAGTGGTTTAGTGGGGGTTTAGTGGTGTAGTGGGGTTGTAGTGGTTTAGTGGGGGTTTAGTGGGGTTGTAGTGGTTTAGTGAGGGTTTAGTGGGGTCGTAGTGGTTTAGTGGGGGTTTAGTGGGGTCGTAGTGGGGTCGTAGTGGTTTAGTGGGGGTTTAGTGGGGTCGTAGTGGTTTAGTGGGGTTTAGTGGGGTCGTAGTGGTTTAGTGGTGGTTTAGTGGGGTTGTAGTGCTTTAGTGGTTGTTTAGTGGGGTTGTAGTGCTTTAGTGGTTGTTTAGTGGGGTTGTAGTGCTTTAGTGGGGGTTTAGTGGGGTTGTAGTGCTTTAGTGGGGGTTTAGTGGGGTTGTAGTGGTTTAGTGGGGGTTTAGTGGGGTTGTAGTGGTTTAGTGGGGGTTTAGTGGGGTTGTAGTGGTTTAGTGGCGGTTTAGTGGGGGTTTAGTGGGGTCGTAGTGGTTTAGTGGGGTTGTAGTGGTTTAGTGGGGGTTTAGTGGGGTCGTAGTGGTTTAGTGGGGTTGTAGTGGTTTAGTGGGGGTTTAGTAGGGGTTTAGTGGGGTTGTAGTGGTTTAGTGGGGGTTTAGTGGGGTTGTAGTGGTTTAGTGGGGGTTTAGTGGGGTCGTAGTGCTTTAGTGGGGGTTTAGTGGGGTTGTAGTGCTTTAGTGGGGGTTTAGTGGGGTCGTAGTGGTTTAGTGGGGGTTTAGTGGGGTCGTAGTGGTTTAGTGGGGTTGTAGTGGTTTAGTGGGGGTTTAGTGGGGTCGTAGTGGTTTAGTGGGGGTTTAGTGGGGTTGTAGTGCTTTAGTGGGGGTTTAGTGGGGTCGTTGTGGTTTAGTGGGGGTTTAGTGGGGGTTTAGTGGGGGTTTAGTGGGGTCGTAGTGGTTTAGTGGGGGTTTAGTGGGGGTTTAGTGGGGTCGTAGTGGTTTAGTGGGGGTTTAGTGGGGTCGTAGTGGTTTAGTGGGGGTTTAGTGGGGTCGTAGTGGTTTAGTGGGGGTTTAGTGGGGTCGTAGTGGTTTAGTGGGGGTTTAGTGGGGTCGTAGTGGTTTAGTGGGGGTTTAGTGGGGTCGTAGTGGTTTAGTGGGGGTTTAGTGGGGTCGTAGTGGTTTAGTGGGGGTTTAGTGGGGTCGTAGTGCTTTAGTGGGGTTGTGTGTATGAACAGGGTGTGTGTTCTCTTAATGTGCAGGTTTGTAATGGAAGTGTTAAACAGCTGTGAGATGCCAGTGTGGGGCCTGGTGTTTGCCTTTTTCACCCCTCCTGTTTCTCCTCTTTTCTTCCTGGTTACTGAGGCAAACCACAGCTCTGTTTCCTTAGTAATGCCCCTCCCCCTCCCCCCTCCACAGTTAAACAGCGATTCCGCGACAGACGAGACAGCGTCCAATCACGTGGAGTCTCTGCAGCGCTCCCTGGATTCGTCCAATCACGTGGAGTCTCTGCAGCGGTCCCTGGATTCGTCCAATCACGTGGAGTCTCTGCAGCGGTCCCTGGATTCATCCAATCACGTGGAGTCTCTGCAGCGGTCCCTGGATTCGTCCAATCACGTGGAGTCTCTGCAGCGATCTCTGGACTCGTCCAGCAGTGTGGTGATGGAGGAGGCCCCTCCCCTGCCACGCCCTGACAGCCCGCCCCCAGCCTGGACCCCGCTCAATCAGACAGCGCCAGCAGCAGCCAGCCGCCTGAGGTGGGACCAATCGGGGGACACAATAAGCTGTGGTGCACTGGCGCTTTCTAGAACCTTCTTCCTCCTCTCTTCTCCCCCCCCCCCCCCACCCACCCCGTCTCGGAGAGCTGTGTGGGTCTGGGGCTCCCTCTCTCTCTGGCCCTTAGGGGGCGCTGTCCTGTCTCTGCTGTGCTGGATGCCTGGCTGTGGGACTCTACCGCAACCTTTCATTCCTCTCAGTCTCTCTCTCTGTCTGTCTGTCTGTTTCTGGAGTGGGCAGAGCTTGCTTGTTGTGTGATTGGGGGAGAGATTGTCAGGATGAACCTCAGGCTGGCTGTGTTGCATGAATTCAGACAATGAAAAAACCACAGCCTCCCATTGGCCCTCAGTCCAGCCCCCCCCCCCTATGGAGCACAGTGGACATTCCCCTGCCCCAAAATCAGCTGACCTCTGACCTGCCTGTGAGTATGGCCCCTCCCCCTTATCCCACCAAATGTATTCTGCATCAGGTCCCCAGATGGCATACTAACAAGCGCAGATTAAGTATGCAGTGTGCGTTCAGAGTGCACTATTCCAGGGGCAGCGGTATTGCTGCTACTGCTACTCTCTGTCCACTTCATCGCTGCTGCAATGAAAGAACTATGGTCCTCATCAATCATGCTAATTATTTAACTGGTAATTGGTACAAAAATAGCCTCAGCTTAATGGACTCTTTATCTGCTTGTTGCTTTTCGTGAGTTAGCTTGTCCCTGGTTACTAGTTAACCGATAGCTGCTAGCTACAGAAAAGCAGGTCTCAACGAAGTTGCTAGCTAGCCAGCCCTTTTTATTATGGGAGTGATGGGCAAAGGAATTAGAACTCCCCTTTTTATAAAGAGAGAGAGAAAGAGAGAGAGAGAGAGAGAGAGAGAGAGAGAGAGATATCCATGTTTAATAAACTAAAAGCTGTGTGCTGTTCCGTGTACTAACACACTAACCATGGTGCTAACGATGGGCTGCATGTATGCATCACCTTCTTGTCCGTACAGGTTAATGAAACAGCCTAACCAGGCTTTGTGTGAAGGTAACTGGGAGATGGAGACTGGGTGTCTATTCTGTTGTGATTGGGTGTGTACTTTACATTGGTTGGAGACCTAGGTGTGTGCTGTTCATTGGTTGGAGATCTAGGTGTGTGCTGTTCATTGGTTGGAGATCTAGGTGTGTGCTGTTCATTGGTTGGAGATCTAGGTGTGTACTTTGCATTGGTTGGAGATCTAGGTGTTTGCTGTACCTTGGTTGGAGATTGAGGTGTGTTCTGTTCATTGGTTGGAGGTCTAGGTGTGTGCTGTTCATTGGTTGGAGATCTAGGTGTGTGCTGTTCATTGGTTGGAGATCTAGGTGTGTGCTGTTCATTGGCCAGAGATCTAGGTGTGTGCTGTTCATTGGTTGGTGGTGTCCTGAAGGTGATTGTGTGAAATGGCCACTCCTCTGTGTGGTTCTGAAAGTGAGCTGAAGGTTATCTGTGCATTAGCATGGCAGGCTAATGGAATGGCTTCCAGAAAAGCAGAGATAAACTCATCAATACTCTGATTCACCCATCCAGTCAGCCCCTAAAAGCTTTCCCCCTAATCACTGTATTACAGGCCTGCTGGCCGCCTGCCCACACTGCCGTTTTAATGCATTTAAATACACACACACTCACACACACACACACACACACACACACACTCACTCACTCACTCACTCACTCACTCACTCACTCACTCACTCACTCACTCACTGAGTGGGAGGGCCGTGTGATTGGGTGTTTTTTAGCAGTATGGCCGTGTGATTGGGTGTTTTTGGCAGGATGGCTGTGATTGGGTGTTTTTCAGCAGTATGGTCGTGTGATTGGGTGTTTTGTAGCAGGATGGCTTGTGATTGGGTGTGTTTCAGCAGGATGGCGGTGTGATTGGGTGTGTTTTAGCAGGATGGTTGTGTGATTGGGTGTGTTTCAGCAGGATGGCCATGTGATTGGCAGGTTTGAGGGATTGGGGGTGCTTGTCTCACTAGCGCCCCCTGTGGTGGTTTGGTGCAGGACGCGAGCCTGACGGCGGTAGACGATCTGAGCAGCAGCGTTAGCGAGGACACTGGGTTCGGCAGCGCCCCCCCGCTGCCCCCCGAGCTGCCAGACCTCCCAGACCCCCCCCCGCAGAGCCCCCCCAGCTCCCTCTGTGAGGACGAGGCCCCGCCCCCTCCCGCCCCGCACAGCGGCCCCGCCTCCGTCTGCGAGGAGGACGTCACTCTGGCCCTGAAAGAGCTGGACCAGCGCTGCGAGGAGGAGGCCCACCTCTCCGACCTGTCCAGGTGAGGCACGTACCTGTGCGGGTGAGGCACGTACCTGTGCGGGTGAGGCACGTACCTGTGCGGGTGAGGCACGTACCTGTGCGGGTGAGGCACGTACCTGTCCGGGTGAGGCACGTACCTGTGCGGGTGAGGCACGTACCTGTGCGGGTGAGGCACGTACCTGTGCGGGTGAGGCACGTACCTGTGCGGGTGAGGCACGTACCTGTCCGGGTGAGGCACGTACCCGTGCGGGTGAGTCACGTACCCGTGCGGGTGAGTCACGTACCTGTCCGGGTGAGGCTGACAAAGATAGAGGGGTAATGTTGGTCACATTGGCTCAGGAGGTAATCGCGGTTGCCTGACGGTCAGAGGGCTGCTGGTTGCTGGGCTGCAGGGCGGCCTGTAGCGTAGTGGTTAAGGTACATGACCCTGTAGCGTAGTGGTTAAGGTACATGACCCTGTAGCGTAGTGGTTAAGGTACATGACCCTGTAGCGTAGTGGTTAAGGTACATGACCCTGTAGCGTAGTGGTTAAGGTACATGACCCTGTAGCGTAGTGGTTAAGGTACATGACCCTGTAGCGTAGTGGTTAAGGTACATGACCCTGTAGCGTAGTGGTTTAGGTACATGACCCTGTAGCGTAGTGGTTAAGGTACATGACCCTGTAGCGTAGTGGTTAAGGTACATGACCCTGTAGCGTAGTGGTTAAGGTACATGACCCTGTAGCGTAGTGGTTAAGGTACATGACCCTGTAGCGTAGTGGTTAAGGTACATGACCCTGTAGCGTAGTGGTTAAGGTACATGACCCTGTAGCGTAGTGGTTAAGGTACATGACCCTGTAGCGTAGTGGTTAAGGTACATGACCCTGTAGCGTAGTGGTTAAGGTACATGACCCTGTAGCGTAGTGGTTAAGGTACATGACCCTGTAGCGTAGTGGTTAAGGTACATGACCCTGTAGCGTAGTGGTTAAGGTACATGACCCTGTAGCGTAGTGGTTAAGGTACATGACTGGGACCCGCAAGGTCGGTGGTTCTAATCCCACTGTAGCCACAATAAGATCCGCACAGCCGTTGGGCCCTTGAGCAAGGCCCTTACCCCTGCATTGCTCCAGGGGAGGATTGTCTCCTGCTTAGTCTAATCAACTGTTGTCCCTCTGGATAAGAGCATCTGCCAAATGCCAATAATGTAATGTAATGATTTGATCCCGCCCTGGCGTGTCGAAGTGTCCCTGAGCAAGACACCTTATTCCCAATAGCTCCTGATGAGCTGTAGGCTGCATGGCAGCCAATCAACGTTGACGTGTGTGCGTGTGAATGGGTGAATTTGAGAATGGGGAAAAAAGTGCCATTGAGCCAACACTGGCTAAAGCACACTAGCACAGCCAACACTGGCTAAAGCACACTAGCACATTTGCCATTTACCATCTTGCCATTGTGAGAGTTTACCTGTTTTCAATGAGAGAGAACACCTGTCAGCAGAGGTGTGTGATTGGAACACGGTTAAGGTTTTCTTCTTGCTGTTGAAAGCGGTGGTTTGGTGGGATTTGGGGCTCAGTAAGGCATCCCACCGACCTTACTGCAGGGAGAGGACACTGCTGCCATTAAGAGAATCTCCTGTCTGTCTGGCAATGGGCCGAGCATGCCTCTGCATTAGCCTGAAGGCCAGCCAGCACTGGCTAGAGGACACTAGCACAGCCAGCACTGGCTAGAGGACACTAGCACAGCCAACACTGGCTAAAGCACACTAGCACAGCCAACACTGGCTAGAGGACACTAGCACAGCCAGCACTGGCTAAAGCACACTAGCACAGCCAACACTGGCTAGAGGACACTAGCACAGCCAGCACTGGCTAAAGCACACTAGCACAGCCAACACTGGCTAGAGGACACTAGCACAGCCAGCACTGGCTAAAGCACACTAGCACAGCCAACACTGGCTAAAGCACACTAGCACAGCCAACACTGGCTAGAGGACACTAGCACAGCCAGCACTGGCTAAAGCACACTAGCACAGCCAACACTGGCTAGAGGACACTAGCACAGCCAGCACTGGCTAGAGGACACTAGCACAGCCAGCACTGGCTAAAGCACACTAGCACAGCCAGCACTGGCTAAAGCACACTAGCACAGCCAACACTGGCTAAAGCACACTAGCACAGCCAGCACTGGCTAAAGCACACTAGCACAGCCAGCACTGGCTAAAGCACACTCGCACAGCCAACACTGACTAAAGCACACTCGCACAGCCAACACTGGCTAGAGCACACTAGCACAGCCAACACTGGCTAAAGCACACTAGCACAGCCAACACTGGCTAGAGCACACTCGCACAGCCAACACTGGCTAAAGCACACTAGCACAGCCAACACTGGCTAGAGCACACTAGCACAGCCAACACTGGCTAAAGCACACTAGCACAGCCAACACTGGCTAAAGCACACTAGCACAGCCAACACTGGCTAGAGCACACTCGCACAGCCAACACTGGCTAAAGCACACTAGCACAGCCAACACTGGCTAAAGCACACTAGCACAGCCAACATTGGCTAAAGCACACTAGCACAGCCAACACTGGCTAAAGCACACTAGCACAGCCAACACTGGCTAAAGCACACTAGCACAGCCAACACTGGCTAAAGCACACTAGCACAGCCAACACTGGCTAAAGCACACTAGCACAGCCAACACTGGCTAAAGCACACTAGCACAGCCAACACTGGCTAAAGCACACTAGCACAGCCAACACTGGCTAAAGCACACTAGCACAGCCAGCACTGGCTAAAGCACACTAGCACAGCCAACACTGGCTAAAGCACACTCGCACAGCCAACACTGGCTAAAGCACACTAGCACAGCCAACACTGGCTAGAGGACACTAGCACAGCCAACACTGGCTAAAGCACACTAGCACAGCCAACACTGGCTAAAGCACACTAGCACAGCCAACACTGGCTAAAGCACACTAGCACAGCCAACACTGGCTAAAGCACACTAGCACAGCCAACACTGGCTAGAGGACACTAGCACAGCCAACACTGGCTAAAGCACACTAGCACAGCCATCACTGGCTAAAGCACACTAGCACAGCCAGCACTGGCTAAAGCACACTACAGCACTAGAATATACTTATAAATAAGTCTAATAAATACCTCATTACATTACATTACATTAGTGGCATTTGGCAGATGCTCTTATCCAGAGCCACGTACAGTTGATTAGAACAAGCAGGAGACAATCCTCCTATGGAGCCATGGCCCAAATCCTCAAGGGTCCAACGGCTGTGCGGATCTTCTTGTGGCTACACTGGGATTTATCATTAAATCTGATCAGAATCCAAGTTAGTGTCATTTTCAACCACTAACTATGTGACGTATGGTTCTTTTAATTGAGTACGCCGTTAAATGATATTGGCCCTTTTGAATTTCTGTCAAGCTGCCCGGTCTGTATTAAAAGCATTTTAAAAATGTTTATTCCTACATGTGGCTGGTGTAAAGGTTTGTTAAAAAAAAAGAAAAAAGGTCCTTGTAGCTTATTGTGGTTGGGTTTAAAAAAATATTTTGTGTAACCTTATTAAAAAAAAAAACCGTGCGCTCTTTCAAGGCTTGAGGGCAAAATGAGTCGCCTGATGTCCGTAGCTTCCGAACCCAGATCACCATTAGTGCCGATTCAGATTCACCCTTTGGCTGTCACACCCTCCTCCTGAGGTGTTCCCATCCATGACTCCTGCATGTCCTTTCACACTAGCATGTATCTTAAAGAGTCGTTTATTTTGACCGTATCTAATGGTGTGGTGGTTTTTATTTTATACACAGTGATTACAGAAGGGAAGGTCATCACAAATCGAATCGCAATATAGGTATGGAAATATACACACATAGGTATGGAAATATACACACATAGGTATGGAAATATACACACATAGGTATGGAAATATGCACACACAGGTATGGAAATATACACACATAGGTATGGAAATATTGTGATTCAGTTTTTCCCGCCTCGTTCGGCCTCACGCTGGCGCCCCGTGCACCCCGTGCGCTCCTGGGCTCGGTCCGGTCGCTCCTGGGCTCGGTCCGGTCCGGTCCGGTCGCTCCTGGGCTTGGTCCGGTCCGGTCCGGTCGCTCCTGGGTCCGGTCCGGTCCGGTCGCTCCTGGGTCCGGTCCGGTCCGGTCCGGTCGCTCCTGGGCTCAGTCTGGTCCGGTCGCTCCTGGGTCCGGTCACTCCTGGGCTCGGTCCGGTCCGGTCCGGTCCGGTCGCTCCTGGGCTCGGTCCCTCGGGTTCGGTTCTTTGTTCTGCTTTCTGTTCCTATCCTTCTGGGGACTTAAGCCCACCACGCATGTGTGGCCCTTCCCATTCTTTGCCCCAGAAAGTAATCCTGTCTGTCTGTGTGTCTCTGTGTGTCTCTGTGTGTCTGTCTGTCTGTCTGTCTGTCTGTCTGTCTGTCTGTCTGTCTGTCTGTCTGTCTGCGTGCGTGCGTGCGTGTGTGTGTGTGTGTGTGTGTGTACAGTCAGGATGAAGGGGATGCAGAAGAGTTCCTGGAGCTCCAGGCGTCTCCCCCCCCCTCGCCGTTCCTCTCCGCTATCTTGGCAGCCTTCCAGCCGGTTGCCTATGACGATGAGGAGGATGCCTGGCGTTGCCATGTCAACCAGATGCTGTCGGACACAGACGGGTCTTCTGCAGTACACACCTTCCATGTGTTCTCACGCCTCTTCCAGGTGTGTGCGCGCGTGTGCGCGTGTGTGTGTATAATGTGTGAGTGTGTGTGTGTGTGTGTGTGTGTGTGTATATATAATGTGTGTGTGTGTGTGTGTGTGTGTGTCTGTAATGTGTGTGTGTGTGTGTGTATATATATAATGTGTCAGTGTATAGTGTATGGTGTGTGTGTGTGTGTGTGTGTGTGTGTCTAATGTGTGTGTGTGTGTGTATAATGTGTGAGTGTGTGCGTATAGTCGGTGTGTGTGTATTTGAGTGTGTGTGTGTGTGTATATATAATGTGTGAGTGTATAGTGTATGGTGTGTGTGTGTGTGTGTAATGTGTGTGTGTGTGTGTGTGTGCGTGTTTGTAGAGTATCCAGCAGAAGTTTGGCTGTCTGACTCATGCGGCGGTGAGTTTCCTGGGGGAGGGGCTGTGGCGGATTGGGGAGCGGTTCTGCAGCTCTCTGGAGGAGATGATGGCCTGTTCCCAGTGTCCCACAGTGCTGCTGGACGCAGAGACCGTGAGTCTATACTATACACACTACACTATGCACACACACTCTACACTACACTATACACACTATCCACACTACACTATACACACACTCTACACTATACACTACACTATACACACACTATCCACACTACACTATACACACACTATACCCACACTCACACAGACACGTGCGGTTTGATGACGGTGTGTGTGTGTGTGTGTGTGTGTGTGTGTGTAGCTGGTTTCGTGTGGGCTGCTGGAGACTCTGAAGTTTAGTGTTCTGGAGCTGCAGGAGCATCTGGACACCTACAACAGCAAGAGGGAGTCCACCCAACAGGTGAGTCTCTTAAACCCGCTCACCGTACCCTACCCTTTCCACTGGCCCCCAGTCCCGCCCACCTGCACCTGACCCTACGGGACCGTAACCCCCCCCACCTGACCCTGTCTACAGCACCGTAACCCCCCTCACCTGACCCTGTCTACAGGACCGTGACCCCCTCCACCTGACCCTGTCTACAGGACCGTAACCCCCCTCACCTGACCCTGTCTACAGGACCGTAACCCCCCCCACCTGACCCTGTCTACAGGACCGTAACCCCCCTCACCTGACCCTGTCTACAGGACCGTAACCCCCCTCACCTGACCCTAAAGCCTGATCGACCCTAATCGACCCTGATCAACTCTAAAGCCTGACCGATACTCGTTGTATGATACTGGCATGACGAACATTACACACATACACATACGAGCAGGTACATAAATACACACGCACACACGCACTCGCACATGCACGCACGCACGCACACACACACACACACACACACACACACACTCTGGCACACACACACACTCTGGCATTCACACACACACACACACACACACACACACACACACTCTGGCACACACACACACACACACTCTGGCGCACACACACACACACACACACACACTCTGGCACACACACACACACACACACACACTCTGGCATTCTCACACACACACACACACACTCTGGCATTCTCACACACACACACACACACTCTGGCATTCACACACACTCACGCACACACACACTCACACACACACACTCTGGCACACACTCCGGCACACATTAAGTGTTGCAGAAGTGTAATTTAAGGCAGGTACACACATGCAGATGTGTAGTTTAAGGCAGGTACACGCACGCAGAAGTGTAGTTTAAGGCAGGTACACACACAGGGTTCATGGGCTCCTTGTTTGAGGTGCTTTGTCAGTAGCTTTGGCAGGTTGTGAAAGAGATGTTTCTGTCCCTGCAGTGGCTGGATAACTGCAGTTTTCACACTATAATAATACTATAATAATGTCCCCAGAAGGATAGTAAGTAGAGACTTGTGTGCTTGCTGTGTCTCACGTTACACACATGGGATAATAATGTCCCCAGAAGGATAGTAAGTAGATATTTGTGTTCTTGTTGCGTCTCTACAGTGGCTGGATAACTGTGTGAAAACATTTGGCGACAAAGACAGTGACTCACGGACCAACACACAGGCCCAGGTAAGCCTTCCCACTCTCCTACTGAACCAATCACACACAGGCCCAGGTAAGCCTTCCCACTCTCCTACTGAACCAATCACACACAGGCCCAGGTAAGCCTTCCCACTCTCCTACTGAACCAATCACACACAGGCCCAGGTAAGCCTTGCCCACTCTCCTACTGAACCAATCACACACAGGCCCAGGTAAGCCTTGCCCACTCTCCTACTGAACCAATCACACACAGGCCCAGGTAAGCCTTGCCCACTCTCCTACTGAACCAATCACACACAGGCCCGGGTACACTTGACCTATGGCATGAATGAAAAACACATTGAGTGTGTGTCTGTGTGGGTGGGTGTCTATGTGTGGGTGGGTTTAATGAATTTAATCAGACCAGAAAGTACAGTATCGGAACACAGATGCCCCAGAGCTGCAGTACTGTGCATGGCCACGTTCCTCAATTAATATTCATGATGACAAACTTGATTGTTTGGGCTTCAGCAGTATGGAGGGTTAGGGTTAGGCAGCAGAGAGGAGTAAGGTTGGGCAGTTGGGCGGGGTAAGGTTGGACAGTTCGGCGGGGTAGGGTTGGGCAGTTGGGCAGGGTAAGGTTGGCCGGGGTAAGGTTGGGCAGTTGGGCGAGGTAAGGTTGGGCAGCAGAGAGGGGTAGGGTTGGGCAGCAGAGAGGGGTATGATTGGGCAGTTGGGCAGGGTATGGTTGGGCAGCAGAGAGGGGTAGGTTTGGGCAGTTGGGCAGGGTATGGTTGGGCAGCAGAGAGGGGTATGATTGGGCAGTTGGGCAGGGTAGGGTTGGGCAGCAGAGGGGTAGGTTTGGGCAGTTGGGTGGGGTATGGTTGGGCAGCAGAGAGGGGTAGGTTTGGGCAGTTGGGCGGGGTATCGTTGGGCAGCAGAGAGGGGTAGGGTTGGGCAGCAGAGACGGGTAAAGTTGGGCAGTTGGGCGAGGTAAGGTTGGGCAGCAGATAGGGGTAAGGTTGGGCAGCAGAGAGGGGTAGGGTTGGGCAGCAGAGAGGGGTATGATTGGGCAGTTGGGCAGGGTATGGTTGGGCAGCAGAGAGGGGTAGGGTTGGGCAGCAGAGAGGGGTAGGTTTGGGCAGTTGGGCGGGGTATGGTTGGGCAGCAGAGAGGGGTATGATTGGGCAGTTGGGCAGGGTAGGGTTGGGCAGCAGAGAGGGGTAGGTTTGGGCAGTTGGGCGGGGTATGGTTGGGCAGCAGAGAGGGGTAGGTTTGGGCAGTTGGGCGGGGTATGGTTGGGCAGCTGGGTGGGGTAAGGTTGGGCAGCAGAGAGGGGTATGATTGGGCAGTTGGGCAGGGTAGGGTTGGGCAGCAGATAGGGGTAAGGTTGGGCAGCAGAGAGGGGTAGGGTTGGGCAGCAGAGAGGGGTATGATTGGGCAGTTGGGCAGGGTATGGTTGGGCAGCAGAGAGGGGTAAGGTTGGGCAGTTGGGCAGGGTAGGGTTGGGCAGCAGAGGGGTAGGGTTGGGCAACAGAGAGGGGTATGGTTGGGCAGCAGAGAGGGGTAGGTTTGGGCAGTTAGGCGGGGTATGGTTGGGCAGCTGGGTGGGGTAAGGTTGGGCAGCAGAGAGGGGTAGGTTTGGGCAGTTGTGCGGGGTATGGTTGGGCAGCTGAGACGGGTAAGGTTGGGCAGTTGGGCAGGGTAAGGTTGGGCAGCAGAGAGGGGTAAGTTTGGGCAGTTGAGCGGGGTAAGGTTGGGCAGCAGAGAGGGGTATGGTTGGGCAGTTGGGTGGGTTATGGTTGGGCAGCTGGGCAGGGTAAGGTTGGGCAGCAGAGAGGGGTAAGGTTGGGCAGTTGAGCGGGGTAAGGTTGGGCAGCAGAGAGGGGTAGGGTTGGGCAGCAGAGAGGGGTAAGGTTGGGCAGTTGGGCAGGGTATGGTTGGGCAGCAGAGAGGGGTAGGTTTGGGCAGTTGGGCGGAGTATGGTTGGGCAGCAGAGAGGGGTAGGGTTGGGCAGCAGAGATGGGTACGGTTGGGCAGCTGGGCGGGGTAAGGTTGGGCAGCAGAGAGGGGTAGGTTTGGGCAGTGGGGGTGGTAGGGTTGGGCAGCAGAGACGGGTATGGTTGGGCAGCAGAGAGGGGTAGGGTTGGGCAGCAGAGAGGGATAAGGTTGGGCAGCAGAGAGGGGTAGGGTTGGGCAGCAGAGGGGTAGGTTTGGGCAGTTGGGCGGGGTATGGTTGGGCAGCAGAGACGGGTAAGGTTGGGTGGGGTAAGGTTGGGCAGTTGGGCGGGGTAAGGTTGAGCAGCAGAGAGGGGTATGGTTGGGCAGTTGGGTGGGGTATGGTTGGGCAGTTGGGTGGGGTATGGTTGGGCAGCAGAGAGGGGTAGGTTTGGGCAGTGGGGGTGGTAGGGTTGGGCAGCAGAGACGGGTATGGTTGGGCAGAAGAGAGGGGTAGGGTTGGGAAGCAGAGAGGGATAAGGTTGGGCAGCAGAGAGGGGTAGGGTTGGGCAGCAGAGAGGGGTAGGTTTGGGCAGTTGGGCGGGGTATGGTTGGGCAGCATAGAGGGGTAGGGTTGGGCAGCAGAGGGGTAAGGTTGGGCAGTTGGGCGGGGTAAGGTTGGGCAGTTGGGCGGGGTAAGGTTGGGCAGCTGGGCAAGGTAAGGTTGGGCAGCAGAGAGGGGTAAGGTTGGGCAGCAGAGAGGGGTAAGGTTGGGCAGCAGAGAGGGGTAGGGCTGGGCAGCAGAGAGGGGTAGGGTTGGGCAGCAGAGAGGTAAGTTTGGGCAGTGGGGGTGGTAGGGTTGGGCAGCAGAGACGGGTATGGTTGGCCAGCAGAGAGGGGTATGGTTGGGCAGCAGAGAGGGATAAGGTTGGGCAGTTGGGCGGGCTAAGGTTGGGAAGCAGAGAGGGGTAGGGTTGGGCAGCAGGGAGGGGTAGGGTTGGGCAGCAGAGACGGGTAAGGTTGGGCAGTTGGGCGGGGTAAGGTTGGGCAGCAGAGGAGTATGGTTTGGCAGTTGGGTGGGGTATGGTTGGGCAGCAGAGAGGGGTAAGGTTGGGCAGTGGGGGTGGTAGGGTTGGGCAGCAGAGAGGGGTAGGGTTGGCCAGCAGAGAGGGATAAGGTTGGGCTTATTCCTGTCACATATTTGTTCTGTCTTCGTTGGTCCTTGCCTCACCTGGAAATCGATCACACCCTGCCCCCCTCTCTCTCAGCAGCTCTCTCCTCCCTCCTCTGTGCGTGCGTGCGTGCGTGACCGTTAGTGCAGGGGTGTCAAACTCTTGTCCTGGAGGGCCACAGTGTCTGCGGGCTTTTGACATGTTTCAGCAGGACTGATCGTTTTAAGTCAAATCAAGTAGCCGTAGTACATGACTGTCATCACAGCCGTATACGAGC
>NC_083763.1:78728454-78770954 GCF_963514075.1 Conger conger | reverse complement strand
CTGTGTGTGTGTGTGTGTGTCCGTGCATGTCTGTGTGTGTGCGTGTGTGTCTGTGTGTGTGCGCTTGTGTGTGTTTGTGCGTGCGTGTGCGTGCGTGTGTGTGCGCTTGTGTGTGTGTGTGTGTGTGTGTGTGTGTGTGTGTGTGTGTGAGTGTGTGTGAGTGTGTGTGAGTGTGTGTGTGTGTGTGTGTGAGTGTGTGAGTGTGTGCGTGCGTGCATGTCTGTGTGTGTCCCCGTGTGTGTGGGTGTGGGTGCGTGTGCATGATTTTGCACATGCAGACATGCATATCCATAAGTACAGACTGGCTACATTATGAAAACATCAATAACTTATTTTACTCTGTATATATTTTAGAACTGTATAGTGTAAAAGCAGTATTTTTCCTGTACATTTTGTGCAATGCACTGTTAATGCAGAAAGCGTGCCTGAAAGCTGAGGAAGACCACAGAAAATTAACCCCACCCAAGCATCAACATTTCCCCACCAATCAGGACTGGCAGTGGCAGAGAGGTCAGGGGGCCCGGGGGAGACTCTGAGAGGTCAGAGGTCAGGGGCCCGGGGAGACTCTGCCAGATCAGTCATATGCATTCCTCTCCACTGTGATCTCCATACTGGCTCTGTTCCCCAGAGCAGACTGCTATAGCACCCGTGTGTTCTGAGGGGAAACTGCGGCCCGTTTTCATCCATTTTGGCTCAGCTGAAACTGTCACGGCACATTCACATAATCACTGTATGCATTCCTGAGAAACTCCTGTTTGGCCTGTTTGGTACTTTTGAATGCTGTTCTTAATTATTTAACGGATATATTATTTCCTGGGAAATAGTTTTTATTTCAAGGTGCATTAAAAGTTTATTTTCTTTTCTTTTTTTCTTTTTGTTTGTTTTTTTTTGTTTTAAGTTTTGGTCAGCCAGCTCCTGAGCGGGGGAGCCTGATCAAATGAGCAGCTGGAGTGGAATGTGCTCTTCCCATAGGGAGCAATAGGACTCTTCACAGTGATGTCACTTCCTGTGCAGTGGTGTCGCTGAGAATTGAGCGCCACACACCTGTAACAGCATAACCCTGTATGTGATAATTTACCGATAGAGGGCTGCACTGTCCTGCATTAAAAACCTAAAACCTGCGCTTGGCTCTGCTGTGTGACTGTGTCCGAAACCGCAGAAATTCTGCCGCCTTAGGCAGGGAGGCATCGGGTGCCGTCCGAATCCAAAGTGTGTAAGACAACCAATTTCGAAGGCAGCGTCGATGCATCCTTTGCCGGGTAGGATATCCCACAATCCCCAATGTGATTATCCTTATGCTTCTTACTTCAGTAAGATTACTGACGGCTAGAAACAGCAGAGAGAGATATGAGAGTTCCCAAAGAACTGGAAAAGAGCTCGTTCGCCACCAACGCCTTTTTAATACCAATGGATGCTACTTACGTTTAACAACGCCCGCAAGCTGATTCGTGACTTTACCTGTGATTTATTTTTGAAGCAAGAAATGTCCGGTCCATTGTCTCTATTGGTCAGTTTGCATTCCAGCCGTGCCAATATCCACGATGTACGCACGGCTAATTGGAATGTTCACACATCTTTAAAAATTACTCCGCGTTTGTAGATCGCCGTTATCTACGTAGCAACCGAAATGAACGTAACTTAACGTTATCATCTCGCCGCTAGTAGCCTACCAAAGTAAAGTAAAATAAAATGAGTGAGTTTAAAGTGTATTTTGATTTGGAAAGGAGTCGGAACTAAAGAAATACTACTTGGGCATCGAAATACTTCGGCGAAGCAAATTACTCATTACGACACTGAGTTATTTCAATACCTGCACGTATCCAGGTAAATGTCTACAACAAAAACAAGTGACTTGTGTGTGTGTCGTCTGGTGTAACGTAAAATAGCAAGCTAGCTAGCTAACGTTGGGTATACATTGCAGTAGCGTTGCTAGTGGGGGACATATACTAACGTTATATCGTTGCTTAGCAACCAATAAAGTACTGTTCAGCGGAATACATTTACCATAAAACATAGTTCCATTAAAAATACATTAGTTTAAAGTTTATCCTGTCTAAATTTTGAAAGCTAAATGTGGTAACCGTTGTATAACTCGAACCTGTGGAATATCGTGGATACTGGGACAGCGATGGGGTGTAACAAACCCACAGTATACCACGGGTTCTCGTGCCATAACGCTTAATTATAACCGCCAAATCCTCCATTTTCATTCGCCGTGCACTACCGTTTCAAACTGGTGGCAAACGGGGAAAAAAACGGTCACGTCTATTGGCGAACGTTGGCAGGCTTGAACACCATCATTAATGGTTTCCACAGAGATCCCTCAGCTCCACGGCGCGCGGCGAACCCTCAACCCGCGAACCGCAACCGCCCTCTGCAGGGGGAGGGGCCAACGGCCCCAGAGTGTGACTCATCACACCAGAATTATACAAATAATTAAATGTCTAAAGTCACCTCAATACTGCCCCACCCACTCACTCAATTTCATGATGACATTTTTCCCAATGGCATATTTTTAACTGCCGTTTTTATTTCTGAACTCCTTTTGTTGGCACATTCAGTACCCCATACCAGAACTGTCTCACCAAGCCATTCGAGGCAAAATGAGAATACGGAAACTGGTACTGCAGTTTGGTCTCCACACCGACCTGGTCTACATCCTAATGCAGGGAGGAGGGTTCCCCCACGCCCTGGGACCAGAGCAGGCCAGCCAGTCTGCTCCCACTGCAGGACGCAGGGCTGACTTTGGGCACATGCAGGATGCAGGGAAGAAAATTAAATAAAATAAACACTCAGGAAGTGGTTTACTGCCATTTCTTTTATTGACGCTGCAGTGGTGGTGGAGGCCGGCCCCAAGGCTCAGATGATGTACTTGAAGCTGAAGGTGCTGTCGCAGGAAAGCCGCTTGCCCTTGCAGCGGCCGCAGAGGTCCTGCCGATGGGGCCGTTTGGGGTCGACGTGCCGCAGAGTCACCTGGCAGGTACAGCGCGCGCGCTTACAGGCCTGGGGAGAGGGCACACAGCGCTTACAGGCCTGGGGAGAGGGCACACAGCGCTTACAGGCCTGGGGAGAGGGCACACAGCGCTTACAGGCCTGGGGAGAGGGCACACAGAGCTTACAGGCCTGGGGAGAGGGCACAGGTACAGAGCTTACAGGCCTGGGGAGAGGGCACAGGTACAGAGCTTACAGGCCTGGGGAGAGGGCACAGGTACAGAGCTTACAGGCCTGGGGAGAGGGCACAGGTACAGAGCTTACAGGCCTGGGGAGAGGGCACAGGTACAGAGCTTACAGGCCTGGGGAGAGGGCACAGGTACAGAGCTTACAGGCCTGGGGAGAGGGCACAGGTACAGAGCTTACAGGCCTGGGGAGAGGGCACAGGTACAGCGCTTACAGGCCTGGGGAGAGGGCACACAGCGCTTACAGGCCTGGGGAGAGGGCACAGGTACAGAGCTTACAGGCCTGGGGAGAGGGCACAGGTACAGAGCTTACAGGCCTGGGGAGAGGGCACAGGTACAGAGCTTACAGGCCTGGGGAGAGGGCACAGGTACAGCGCTTACAGGCCTGGGGAGAGGGCACACAGCGCTTACAGGCCTGGGGAGAGGGCACAGGTACAGAGCTTACAGGCCTGGGGAGAGGGCACACAGAGCTTACAGGCCTGGGGAGAGGGCACACAGAGCTTACAGGCCTGGGGAGAGGGCACACAGAGCTTACAGGCCTGGGGAGAGGGCACACAGAGCTTACAGGCCTGGGGAGAGGGCACACAGAGCTTACAGGCCTGGGGAGAGGGCACACAGAGCTTACAGGCCTGGGGAGAGGGCACACAGAGCTTACAGGCCTGGGGAGAGGGCACACAGAGCTTACAGGCCTGGGGAGAGGGCACACAGAGCTTACAGGCCTGGGGAGAGGGCACACAGAGCTTACAGGCCTGGGGAGAGGGCACACAGAGCTTACAGGCCTGGGGAGAGGGCACACAGAGCTTACAGGCCTGGGGAGAGGGCACACAGAGCTTACAGGCCTGGGGAGAGGGCACACAGAGCTTACAGGCCTGGGGAGAGGGCACACAGAGCTTACAGGCCTGGGGAGAGGGCACACAGAGCTTACAGGCCTGGGGAGAGGGCACACAGAGCTTACAGGCCTGGGGAGAGGGCACACAGAGCTTACAGGCCTGGGGAGAGGGCACACAGCGCTTACAGGCCTGGGGAGAGGGCACACAGCGCTTACAGGCCTGGGGAGAGGGCACACAGCGCTTACAGGCCTGGGGAGAGGGCACACAGCGCTTACAGGCCTGGGGAGAGGGCACACAGCGCTTACAGGCCTGGGGAGAGGGCACACAGCGCTTACAGGCCTGGGGAGGGCACACAGCGCTTACAGGCCTGGGGAGAGGGCACAGGTACAGAGCTTACAGGCCTGGGGAGAGGGCACAGGTACAGAGCTTACAGGCCTGGGGAGAGGGCACAGGTACAGAGCTTACAGGCCTGGGGAGAGGGCACAGGTACAGAGCTTACAGGCCTGGGGAGAGGGCACAGGTACAGAGCTTACAGGCCTGGGGAGAGGGCACACCGCACTTACAGGCCTGGGGAGAGGGCACACAGAGCTTACAGGCTTGGGGAGAGGGCACACCGCACTTACAGGCCTGGGGAGAGGGCACACAGAGCTTACAGGCCTGGGGAGAGGGCACACAGAGCTTACAGGCCTGGGGAGAGGGCACACAGAGCTTACAGGCCTGGGGAGAGGGCACACAGAGCTTACAGGCCTGGGGAGAGGGCACAGGTACAGAGTTTACAGGCCTGGGGAGAGGGCACAGGTACAGAGCACTTACAGGCCTGGGGAGAGGGCCCAGGGGCAGGCTGTAGACCAGTGGCTAAGGTGCATGACTGGGACCCGGAAGGTTGGTGGTTCAAGCCCCAGTGTGGCCACAATAAGATCAGTGCAGCTGTTGGGCCTGTGAGCAATGCCCTTAACCCCACAGTGCTCCAGGACAATGGTCCCCCGCTTAATCTGATCAACTGTAAATTGCTTTCGATAAGAGTCGCTAAATAACATTAATGTACCTATTAAGGGGCTGTAGATGGTTTAACCATAACCGCCGTGCTGCTTCAAAACTACCCAAGTTATTGGAGTAGCATTGGTTTAGACTGATAAGTCAATATTGTAGTGCAATTGATTTTTCTTCAGTTGCTGATGCTTAGTGCATAATACCATATAATGTGGTCTGTTATCAGTTTAGCTTTACAGTAACTTTAGAAACCAAAAAATAATAAAACTGGTGCCTGTATCACAAAGCAGGATTATAGAGTTGACTGGGTACAAAAGCCAGGTTTTACGCCAGCGCAGTGACCCTGCTGTGATCCAGGCCCCCACTATAGCGGTCTCAGCCCGCACGTCATCGGCGCGCGCTCACCTGGCAGGTGATGTCCTCCACGCGGTACGGATTAAAGGCTTTCTGACACGTGCGGCAGAACTGTTTGAAGTAAACCTGTTGAGCGCGAAAGCACACTGTGGGGTACAGAAACTTTGAAAACCAGAAGAATTTGAAAGCGGCGGCCGTTCCTTGCGCACCTTGTTCGTGCCCTGGACGCACCACACGTAGGCGCTCTCCCACCGGAGATTGCAGTCCCGGCAGTGGTAGTAGCCGTACTTCTGCTCCAAGAACTGCCGATGCAAATAAATCGATCAACGCAGCATGTTCACTGACCGCTCTAAAAGTCAGTTAGTGGGCGTTCAAGTAGGTGAAGTGTCTGATCAAAAATATTTGTGATAAATAGATTGAGTAGGCAACATTTAAACTCTGGTTCGGCCAGTGAGAGTTACCACACGGACAGAATACATTTAAGAAACAACGCTCACCTGTAGCGCGTGATTACTGAAGAACTCACCTGAAACCTCACTCGCGCCTTGGATTTTGCTCCGTCTTCAGATTTGGGATTTTTCTCGGTTTCACTCGACTGCTCCTCCTTCGCATCGACGCCCTTTTCCAGGCCAACCTTCGCATCAGTCTTCCCGGGTTTGTCTTCCGCGACACCCTTCTCTCCTCCCGCATCCTCGCTTTTCTCCCCGGGTTCAGGGGGCTCCGCGGCTGGGGCTGGGGCTGGATCATCCTCCTCTTTGTCCGGGTCTGTGAAGTCGAAGAGCCTCCGGGAGGCGATGGGAGAGTACACACCCAGGGTCCGGGGATAGCGAACCGTGCTACCGACGGGGCTTCCGGGCGGCTGGTTCTCCTGCCTACGCCGAAGAGCTTCCCGCTTCCTGGCCAAGAGCGTGCGCGGCCCCAGCGAGCACTGCACGGACGCGTCGGCCTTGGGGTTGACCTGCACACCCACATCTTTGGTGTTGGCCTTCCGAAGCCGCGGTGTGAGGTCTGGGTTGATCTGGGACAGGATTGATTTCAACTGTGCTCTCTGGTGGTTGTCGAAGTACGTCTCCGCGTGACCACAATCGGCCAGGTAGTTTTTATGCCGCCACCCGACGGCCCTGGGTTTGGGATTGAGATACCTACACGAGTAAGGGTTATAAGATGAGTAAAGATAGCTGTCTATCGACTCGTCACCATACGTAGCCATTTTGTTCAGCCAACTTGTGGTAAATCAATTGGCCAGTTTAAGTAGTGCCGTCCGATGTTCGTGGTGGAGGCAATTTATGTAATTGTTCACAGGTGCATGTGTTCCCTCAATCAAATTTCTTTCACCGACTCGAGCGCTGCTAACCGTTATTAACGGAGACAGTAAACAGAACAACAGAAGTGCCCGTTCAGATTTTTTCAACTCAATTTTATTTGTTCATAATTGATTATATATATATGAGAAACATTTACACATTTTTACATTTTATTGGGAGGTTTTTCTTTGTCATACACGTTGTCGCCCAACACAGCGACTCTCATCTGCGCTGTAATCGCGGAAGCACGTTTACATTTCAACAAGTTACAACCCCAATCACGCCGATCAAGTGGAAAGCAAGAAGACCTACTGAAAAATCAAAGCTGTGGATCGGCTACTAACGCCATGTGTTCCGGTAAGGTCATGTGATTACGTGTCTTTTTGCAGTCTTAAAATATAGGCTGTTTATTTCTGCTTCCAAAGCGGGGACATTTTTGGGATAATTAATAAATAATCGGCAGAGGACCCAATGATCATGTCCACGATGGTATTTTATTTTCAAAACGAATGACGTGAAACCGGACGGGACTGCCCTATTAATAAGCCTTTTAACTTCCCCAAGGTTTATTATGGCAGACGCTCATGAGTGAGACAACCGGTCTAGGTTACATGAGTCCCGTAGAGCAGGGGTCCTCATTCCAGGTCCTGGAGAGCCACAGGATGTGCTGGCTTTCGTTGTTATTCAGTACTTAAAGGAATACACCAACATTTTGTGAAATATACCTTTTTTCTGACTTACCCATCCATTTTTGTGCATTCACTGGCTCGGTTTCCATGTTAGCACAACGTGTTAGCTTATCATAAAGCCTATAGGAGTCAGTAGCCTACCTCCTTCAAAGTGAAGAAATACACCTTACAGTAACTCCAAAGCTGTCTTATTTAAACGAGGTAGCATGTGTACTGGAAATACACGCGCAAGAAAAACATTGTAAAAACGAGAGACGGTTGGATCTATAACCGCTGAACACGCATGTATCCCTCCATCTTCCGCTGGTTGAGCGCAGTTCAGAAGGTACGCGGATCACTGTACTCAACCAGCGGAAAACAGAAGGATTGGTCGCTTAAGACAAAAACCAAAACCAGCCACACCCTGCGACTCTCCAGGACCAGGAGTGAGGGCCACTGCTGTAAAGTTGTATCTGTATTATTGGTGCACTGGAGTAATAGTACTTTTCATCTACCAAGTGCCCACTTTCACTGTTTCAGTGTTTCTGGGATTCAGAATAGCGCAGGATCACTTTTGATAATGACATATGCGGTACACACATCTGAGTTTGTCGTTTTACCCAGGGCTCTGTTTGTCGTTTATGAAACTGCCTCATGAAGTACTCCGATATAACTTAGGCTATGTGGACACACAGAAGATGGAAAAGTCCCTCTCTAAACATGAGCAGGGCTTGGTTTGGGGTCGAGGGCGATGGAGGTGGGGTCGCTGGCCATCACAGACCCGTAGGCTGGGTCGAACCCTGACTCCTCCTCTTTCAGGGTGTTGTAGGTGACGCTGGTCTGGTGGTCCTGCAGGAGCTCTGGCTTGCGCAGGACCTGGTGGCGGTACGCGCGGTACAGCAGGATGAGCACGCCGGCCTCGGCGGCCTGGAACAGCGCGTACAGCAGTGGGAACATGAACAGCCCGCCGATCAGCTGTGGCGGGAAGGCCAGCTTCAGGATGGCGGTGCACAGCTGCACGTTCTGGCAGCCCGTCTCCAGGGAGACGGAGCGGCGGCTGCTGGGCGGCAGGCCGAACAGGGAGGCCAGGCCGTACCCCGCGGCGTACCCCGCCAGGGGCATCAGCACCGCCACCGCATACACCCCCGCGGGGAGAGAGGCCAGCAGCTCCGGGCCCAGCATGGCCCCCGTCAGGAGGAACAGCATCACCAGGGTAACCAGCAACGACCAGAGGGACACCTGCACACATTACACACATTACACACACACACTATACACCACTATACACACACATTACACACCACCACACATTATACACATTACACACACACACTATACACCACTATACACACACATTACACACATTACACACCACTACACACACTACACACATTACACACCACTACACACATTACACACATAACACACACTATACACATTACACACATTATATACATTACACACACACACATTACACACACACACATTATACACATTACACACACACACTATACACCACTATACACCACTATACACCACTACACACATTTTACACACACTAGTTATGTGTTGTATGTTCAGAGATGCTCTTCTGCATACCACTGTTGTGAACATTAACTGAATCTCCTGACCTGTATCTACATGATTGTATGTGTTGCCACACAGTTGGCTGATTAATCGCATGAATAAGTAGGTGTGATAAAGTGAAAGTCTCGTTTACCCCGATGTTTGAACATAATCATGAAATTGTACATAGAGCTTTGAGCTTCCACGCCTGCACTGGTGACCCTAATGCTGTCTGCACCAGCAGCTTATGTGGAGGATGTTTAAATCCAGCTGCCAGCTTATTCACTGTCCTAAAATGACCTTCAATTCGACTTTAATTAAGCCAATTCCGGAAACTGACTGAAACTAAGTGAAATGGCAGCTCTGTTCTGTGAGGATATTTCCGTTTACAGTAGAATGTCATTTTTCCTTCAACATCAACATTGCATTATTCTGAACACGCCCTCAGGGCCTGAATCACGGCAACTACATTTTAGTTTGCTCCTGGAATAGAAACCTTATTGACCCGAACTTGTATATGTCCTGCTTGTTGGTTAGCGTCGGCGACGCTGTGGGATAGGGGAAGCGTGCGCGCGCGTTTGGGGAAACGCCGTACATATCGTCTGTGAATATCCTCTTCAATGGAGGCTGTCAAACGAAAGATTTATTCGCTGCTCTGAACTGGTCGCTCAAGGCTTCTCTTAATGAAACGCACAACGAAATGCGTTTTATATACTTATATTCAGATCATTCTCGTTTCATTATATACATTTTAAATGATAGTGTATCGGACAAAAATGTGAATATATACACATTAAATATATACATGTAACTGTAGGATATATAAACTATATCCTACAGTTTCCTGAAACGATGGCTTTCTGCGTCAGACTTATATTCTAATGTATTTCTCCAGGGAGCGCACGGTGACCTCCCCTCCCCTCCCCCTCCCCCTCCCCCTCCCAGTCCCAGTCCCCCGGGAGCCAGTATTAAATTATACCAGCTTTAGAAGGAGGAGCACTTATTGAGTTGCGCCTCTGACGTCATGCTGCCCTGCGGGTCGCTGTATTCACTTAAGAACCAGACATTCAGAATTACTGTGCGCGCGCAGTACGCTGAGCGTCACTGACGCGGCGACGCGGCCAAAGGAAAGGTCCGGCGCTATTAGTAAACTGACATTTTAAATTTGATTTGCCGTTTCCATTACGCGGGAAACGAATAGCTTTGAACCTGCACCCTTCGGTCGGCTTTACTTCTGCAGAGGGTTTGCGTTCTGAAGACATTTAATTATAATTATGTTATATGCGTTATTATTAGACAATTCGGTTTCATTTTAACCATTTCTCTAGAGGTTTCAGCACGCAACAAAATTAATTCTCAATAATAATAATCATCATCATCATATAAATAATTCAGTAGACTATGTTACTAGTTGACACTGGAATCTAAATTTTAATTGAATAAAGAAAGGACTGCAGTTGCGGTAATTTGCTCAGGTTCGCCGCTATTAGACCGAACAAACTCAAACATTTCAATCTAATTTACCCCGCGCAGCTAATCACGTTACGCGAGGCTTAATGCACGTGCTGTCACTGCGCGGTAGACTGACGTCAGATTTATCCGTTCCGGCAGCAGCGCTCCGCTGTACACAAGCCATGAATCAGAGTTTGGAGTTTAAATATTGCGGGAAAGAAGGATGATCTTCGGCGGTGTGTGGGCACCTTCAGGATGAGGTCGGCGGCGCGCGTGTAGCGGTAGCGCAGGTACACGCCGAGGCCGATGGGGATGAGGGTGCTGCACAGCGTCAGGATGATCGCGCCGAAGGGCAGCAGGTCCACCACCGGCGTGTTGATCCAGGCCCGGCTGTACAGCCACAGGCACAGGGGCATCAGAACCAGTGCCAGAACCGTGGACGAGATGGTCATTATGATGCTGGAAGATAGATACATAGATGGATAGATTATTACATTTATATAGCGCCTTTTCTCATACTCGGCGGGCTAACAGTGATGAGGGGGAAACTTGCCTCAACCTCCACCAATGTGCAGCACCCACCTGCGTGATGCACGGCTGCCATTTTGTGCCAGAACGCTCATCACACACCAGCTGAGGTGGAGAGGGAGAGAACAGTGTATTGCCAGTTGAATTAGGGAATGATTCAGTGGCAGGTTGATAGAGCCAGGTTGGGAATTTGGCTGGGGACATCCTGAATGACCCCAGTGAGTCAGGACCTCGGTTTAGCGTCTCATCAGAAAGACGGCGTCTCCTACAGCACAGCGTCCCCATCTCTGTGCTGGGGCTTGGGGAACCATAAAAAAAAAAAACTTGTGTGAACCTTAAACACAAAACTCGGTTGAGTGTTGCGAGACCCCTGTGGGTAACAGTGAGGAACTTCCTCTGGGCCACTTCTGTGTCTAATGCGGACACTTTATTAGGTTCATCTATCTCATACCGGATAGGACATATTTTCGTTTCATATTTTCTGCGTTATTTGTGGCATTTATTTAACAAGGTGCCGGAAATGTTCCTTGGGGATTTTGGTCCATGCTGATTCGATGGCATCTCACCGTTCCTGCACATTTTCCTGCCACACGTTCATGCTCTGGTCTGCCCTGCTGAAAAAAGAACGGCTCAAGCTAGGTTTTGAAACAAAAAGAAGCTACCAGCACTTGCTGGTTGACCAGCTCATACCCAGCTAGACCAGGGTATGACCAGCTTGGCATAGCTGGATTTTCCAGCAGAGTGAACCTCCTGTTCCACCTCATCCCAAAGGTGCTCAATTGGGCTGAGATCTGGGGACCGTGCAGTGAACTGAACACCACCACCAGCCCCCAGCATTACACCACCACCAGCGCCCAGCATGACACCACCACCAGCCCCCAGCATGACACCACCAGCCCCCAGCATGACACCACCAGCGCCCAGCATGACACCACCAGCCCCCAGCATTACACCACCACCAGCCCCCAGCATGACACCACCAGCGCCCAGCATGACACCACCAGCCCCCAGCATGACACCACCACCAGCCCCCAGCATGACACCACCAGCGCCCAGCATTACACCACCACCAGCCCCCAGCATGACACCACCAGCGCCCAGCATGACACCACCAGCCCCCAGCATTACACCACCACCAGCCCCCAGCATGACACCACCAGCCCCCAGCATTACACCACCACCAGCCCACCCCATTACACCACCAGCCCCCAGCATGACACCACCAGCGCCCAGCATTACACCACCAGCCCCCAGCATTACACCACCAGCCCCCAGCATTACACCACCAGTGCCCAGCATTACACCACCACCAGCCCCCAGCATTACACCACCAGCCCCCAGCATGACACCACCAGCCCCCAGCATTACACCACCACCAGCGCCCAGCATTACACCACCACCAGCCCCCAGCATTACACCACCACCAGCCCACCCCATTACACCACCAGCCCACACCATTACACCACCAGCCCCCACCATTACACCACCAGCCCACACCATTACACCTCCACCAGCCCACACCATTACACCACCAGCCCCCACCATTACACCACCAGCCCACACCATTACACCTCCACCAGCCCACCCCATTACACCACCAGCCCCCAGCATTACACCACCAGCCCACACCATTACACCACCAGCCCCCAGCATTACACCACCAGCCCACACCATTACACCACCAGCCCCCAGCATTACACCACCAGCCCACACCATTACACCACAAGCGATAACCGCAAACAATGTGCCGGCAACCCAACATGTCGAATAGGTTTGTTTTTTTGTTGGACCAATCATGAGAATGAAGCCTGTGTTTCTCAGCTCTGGTCCTGGGGATGCACTGTGTGTGCTGCTTCTTGTCGAAGCCAATCTCTTTAATTGAGGCTGTTGGAAATGTTTCAGCTCTACCATAATAGTGTGGGTAAACCTTTAACACAATGGAGGTTTGGCTCATTGCCTTTGCTGTCAGTAAACTCGTTTTCAGCTCAACTCTGGTTTCTACGCTGTCAGCAAAAGGGACACAACTGATTTCACCTGGCAGTTCATAATTGAGACAATGAAAATGGAACCTCTTTCAGTTGTAATTGTGTGCCAGTGCATACAGGCAATGACAGTTCATCTGATTGAATATGGTATATGTATCTTTAGGGGATGCATCATTTCAGGCATAATGTAGCTTTAAGAGGGTAAATCATTCTTCAGTAGACTTTAAAAAGTCGAAATAAGAACAATTAGTGTCTAATGGAGAACAATTAGCAGCTCATTACAATGCTGGGCGTGTTACTAACCGGCACGCGGCGCCCCAGGACCCCCGCTGAGAAACTCGGGCTTCATTCTTATGATTGATCGAACAGAACAGAAATGCATGTCTGTGCTTTAAATGTTCAGTTACCGCCACATCATTCACGGTTCGTAGGAGCAGGCTATTGATGCAAACGAGCAGGTGTACCTCATAACGTGCCCGGTGGGGGCAAAGGCTGTTTGGCTTAACCAAACAAGGTCATAGTTATGACTTTTAATTTTAAAAATCTTTAAACGCGAAGTAGGCTATTTATACAAGTAAAAAGATGTGTGCCTTGTACATTTAATGCAAACTAACAAAGACTAACTTAATAACACAAACGCATTTAAAAATGTACACAATTTGAATTGTTTGGAACGTGAAGCAAACATTATTTATGACATTGATTGACAATTATTATTATTTTTGCTGGCGTCGGCGTACACTAGCCAATTCACATAAGCGCGCAAAAAATAATCAAATAAGAAATCCATTAAGAAATCTGTAGTCATGGAGAAGAATCCTGATTCTTAAAATTAGGCTGGGCTTAGACCTAATTTTAAATGATTTCTGTAATGTAAAATGGTCAACAGTGGGGGGGGAAATATTTATGAAAGTTATAAATAACTAACAATGTGTTGTTTAACGAACATACATTTGTATTGAATATGTGCACAGTCTGTTTCAGTTTTTTCAGTTGGGGATTAAATTGGGCTTAAAATAATGTTTCTAAAAGTTACTTTGTGAGATGAACATGTCGCGCGACCCGGCTGACGGTGAGGGCGGCCGCGCCTCGCGTTTCTGTTTTCCGTACCTGAGGTTCATTTCTCCGTTGACCAGGAGGGACATGATGTTGGACAGGTTCCCCCCCGGACAGCAGCCGCACAGCAGCACTGCGATCGCCGCCACGTCGCTGAGCGAGAACGTGAGTGCCAGCAGGAAGGCCACCAGCGGCATGATGACGAACTGGCACACCAGCGCCAGGAGGACACCGATCGGCCGGCGGACGTGCTCCCCGAGCTGGCTGAGCTCCACCGTGCAGCCGAGCCCCAGCATGGTGAAGCACAGCACCATCCCCACGAACACGTTGATGCCGTGGCTCAGCGGGGAGTCCCAGAACGCCACCACCAGATGCGCGGGGGCCGGGGTGTTCCAGCGTCCGGCGACCGTGGTCCTGAGAGTGCTGGCCATGAGAGACACGGAGTCCGTGGCGACGCGTAATCCGGCGCTGGCCAGGTCCTGTCGGGGGTCCTGTGGAGCCGGGGTGACGCTGGTGTCATTCTCCGCGAAGCTGAGTAAAGAGTGAAAGCTTGTGAGTGCGCTCGAGTTCTCCATGGCGCGTGCGCTCGAGTTCTCCATGGCGCGTGTTTACTGAGGGATGAACGTCTCTCTCTTCGAGGAGTTCAGGTGTGTTCCCCCTGTGGGTCCGCGCGCAAGAGGAGATGGTGTCCACCTAGCGGAGCATCGTCACCGCCCGCTGTCGCCAACGGTCTGAGGGACGGGGTCCGGGCTCGAGCGTTGGCATCTATACAGGGAAGTGGTCAACGCGTCTGCCTGGAGAGGGTCTGACCCACCGGATTGGCGCGAGCGCATGTCAGAGGACTGTACGGGACGTCGCTGGAGGCGCGCGCTGGAGTTGGGGGAGGGGGGGGGGGGCTCCTTCTCGTCCTCCCACGCGCTGTCCTATTTTATCTGGCCTGGTGCGTGAGGACCCCCCCGCCCCTGTATTAATGCTGCTGATAATAATAATAATAAGAAGAAGAAGAAGAAGAAGAAGAAGAATATATTAAATGTATTAGGCTACGTGCTGAACGACCTCAAAGCGCTACACAAAAGGATAATATTAAAGATAAACAGATCAAGAGAAAAAAAACAAATCTTTACTATTCAATATTGGGGCCAAGTGTATTACATTTATTTTTTGGTAAGTTCCATCACATTGAACGCGAAGGATGAGACCCCACCGCCGCCGCGCGGCGCTCAGGCTTGCAGGCTCTCTCGCGCGTCCCGGTTGAGTAACCCCCCGACACGACAAGGTGACAAATGTTTTACTTGCACTTTAGAGGTTTCATATGCTAATTATATTGCAGACTAGGCAGCTGATTTATCCAATCAGCTTCAATTAACATGTGTGTGTATATATATATATATATATATATATATATATATATATATATATATATATATATATATATATATACATATATATATTTTACAGAAGACTTACAGAAGATAAAAACGCAGAATGGCACAAATGAAAGGGGCAAACACCACGTCACAACCCCTAACACAGCGAGTGCCCACCTGAGGTAAAAACTGTGGCTTTTATGTTAGAGGTCTCGGTGCGCGTTCCAGAAACTGAGATACCTCCCCTGCCCCGCCCCACTTCAACCTGATAAATACGAAAGGGGCGCGCCTCTGCGTCATCCGGAGAAAAAAAGAATGGGTACTTTGTTAAATTACAGAGAGGCTTGTTAAATAAAGCGATTACTCCACGCTATCGATCCAACGTGACGGCGGGGCGAAGCACAGCGTCCCTCCGCCCCCTGGCATTCCATCAGTCGCTTCCACCTTCATCGATTCTGCGCAGTTGGACAGTGTTACACGATTTATGGCGCGCTGGAGATACAGGAAGGTGTCACGCTGCTTGTAAATCACCTGCGTATATAATACATTGAGAGAAGTGACGTGTGTATGTGGGTCTGAATGAGTACAGATATACGGCCGGGAACGCCTTGCTTTGGCCCCTCCTCCTCGGGTTACTGGCGGAAGAGCGGCAGCTCTGACGGTGTGCGCTCTCACGCGCCGGAACGGATTTTTGGATGAGAGGTCAATTAACCTCAGTTCCTTTAATTGCACTTTACACTTGAGAGTCTATCATGCTTTTACCAACTGTAGTGAATTTATCATGATTTTACCTGCTGTATTGAGTCAGACACTGTGGCCCTCCAGGACTGGAGTTAAACCTGCAGACACTGCGGCCCTCCAGGACTGGAATTAAACCTGCAGACACTGCGACCCTCCAGGACTGGTGTTAAACCTGCAGAAACTGCGGCCCTCCAGGACTGGAGTTAAACCTGCAGACACTGCGGCCCTCCAGGACTGGAGTTAAACCTGCAGACACTGTGGCCCTCCAGGACTGGAGCTGCCCAGGCCCAAACAAGCCCACAGTGGTTAAAAGTTGTGAATGTTATTAGCTGCACATTTACATAATTATTTGGTCAATATTAAATGTATATGAACTTCTCTATGCCAGACACAGCTTAAAGTATGTCCGACATAAACGCAGACAAATGTGCTAATGTTAATCTGTACCAGGGCCGCACGATATGAGGAAAATATGCGCAATAACGTTGAATATTGCGATGACAACATGACTTGCCATTAATGAACAAATATTGAAGTGTGCACAATTCTAAAGATTTATTTAGCTACATTTAATTTAGCTACAGTGATAACAATGAATATATGCTCATTGGGGGAAAAACATGCAAATGAACAGTCAGTTAATTTAGCATAAGACCGCTTTAAATAAATACTAGGCCTATTAATTGCAGTTCAAGCAGTCTTCATCTCGCATGTTCATAACTTGATGATGATAACCATATGATATAAACTGTGGCCCAAGTGTACATACTCACTAGAAGTGCAATTCTTACCCGAAAATGCAGAAACAAATCGTGTGCCTTTTGCGCCACCGTGTGGCCAAAGCGCAACAAAAACACTCGCTTTTCCACCGAGATGTTTTTTTTTGCTACAGTGACGCGCAGGTTGCCAGTCAGTTGGCTTCGTGCAGCATCATCGGATGCTGTGAAGTAACCATCATGACGTGTGATTATATGTAAAACATTTCATTAAAATTTAAAACGTTATAAGTCGTTACTCCAGTCGTTCTGCTGATTCGTCCTGATAATATTTAGAGGCGTACCAAATAAGTGAATTTACGAACACCGCAAATCTCTGTACGCTGCGGAACCGTATTATATGGAATGTACGGACTACATAGGTCACGGTTTGAGTTCAGTACCCTTTCGGTTTTAAAAGAATGTTTCTAAATGCAAGAAAAGCTTGAAACCGGTAACAATAATTGTACCCTATTTAGGCAAGTTGGTAAGATTTAATTAAATTAACGGATTTACTGTGATGTAAATAAGCATTTTAAAAAGTGCCAAGTCATGAATGCCGTTACTTTTCCAAACAGTAGATGGCGCTAGCGGTCTTCATAGCACGCGCATGATAGTAATAAGTTGAGTCGCGTGCCATTTTGAGTTTTTCCATGTTCTTAAACAGTGGACAGAAACATTTACTTAAATTGTATTTGAGATTGAGATTTGAGAATAATTTCTGCAGTAACTCTGTAATGTCACAACAATTACCGAGTTACTGCACACCCAAAAGCAATCTGATTGAATATGGTATAGCAGCTCCAATCCTGCAGGGGGCGCTGTGCCTGCAGGTTTAACTCCAGTCCTGGAGGGCTGCAGTGTCTGCAGGTTTAACTCCAGTCCTGGAGGGGGCGCTGTGTCTGCAGGTTTAACTCCAGTCCTGGAGGGCTGCAGTGTCTGCAGGTTTAACTCCAGTCCTGGAGGGGGCGCTGTGTCTGCAGGTTTAACTCCAGTCCTGGAGGGGGCGCTGTGTCTCCAGGTTTAACTCCAGTCCTGGAGGGGGCGCTGTGTCTGCAGGTTTAACTCCAGTCCTGGAGGGGGCGCTGTGTCTGCAGGTTTAACTCCAGTCCTGGAGGGGGCGCTGTGTCTGCAGGTTTAACTCCAGTCCTGGAGGGGGTGCTGTGTCTGCAGGTTTAACTCCAGTCCTGGAGGGGGCGCTGTGTCTGCAGGTTTAACTCCAGTCCTGGAGGGGCCGCAGTGTCTGCAGGTTTAACTCCAGTCCTGGAGGGCCGCAGTGTCTGCAGGTTTAACTCCAGTCCTGGAGGGGGCGCTGTGTCTGCAGGTTTAACTGCAGTCCTGGAGGGCAGTGCGTATGCAGTTACCCAGGCTCAATCAGCTAATTAGCCACATGATTAGCCATTCATGAAAAACACCCATATTAACATATCAACTGGAAACCAGAAAGCAAATCAGGAGAAGGAGAAGAGCATTTGTACACCAGTAGTCGGAAGAAGTTTCTAAACTTTTATTTGAAATGTGACTTTAGAAGCGGAAAGTAGTCATGTTGTGGATATAAAAGTGTAAACAAAACAATCGCACAAAATGGCCGGCCTCTCTTACTCTGCTCTCCTCTCTTACAGGAGGAGCGTTTCTCTTTGAAAATATCACAGCACATTCAACATACTTCTCGGGAATTTTTTTTAGGCAATTGCTAAAACAAAAAGCATCACCATGACATTTCTTTTTAGAACCTCGAGCAGAGATCACGTCAGGCTTTTCTTGCACTAATAAATTGGCAAAATAAAGTCATTGGCACCGAAAGGGAAACTAAGGTCACATTCAAAAGTAAGTCACTGCAGAACTCATTAAATCATAGGCACTCGTTTCTGTGGGGAGCATTACTGCAGCGCACACATCTGTGGAGCAAGGCTTCAAACTACCCCCCCCCCCCCCCCAGCTTCCTGTTAGCACAGCAAGAGAGAGGCGGCACACACACTCTCTCTCTCACACACACACACACACACACACACACACACACACACACACACACACTCGTAGACGCACACACTCACACAGACACATACATACTCACACTGACACACACACACGCACACAGATATAAGGTAATTGTTATACCCTGCCGTGTGCTTTTGTGATCTATAGGCTGTGTGTGTGGGGTGTGTTGGTTGTGTGCAAGGTGTGTGTGTATGTGTGGTGTGTGTATGAGATCTGTGTGTGTGTGTGTGGGGGGGGGGGGGGGTGTGTATGAGATCTGTGTGTGTGTGGGGTGTGTGTGTGAGATCTGTGTGTGTGTGTGTGTGTGTCTGTGTGGGGTGTGTTTGAGATCTGTGTGTGTGTGTGTGTGTGTGGGGGGGGGGGTGTGTATGAGATCTGTGTGTGTGTGGGGTGTGTGTGTGAGATCTGTGTGTGTGTGTGTGTCTGTGTGGGGTGTGAGTGTGTGAGTATGAGTGTGTGAGTGTGAGTGTGAGTGTGTGAGTGTGAGTGTGAGTGTGTGTGTGTGTGTGTGAGACTCATGACATCACCATTCTGCGGCACAACCCCACACTTCTACAAATGAACTCATCACCGTCTGTGAGGGCAGTGATGATGTCACTCTTTCACCAGGACATCACACGGGAATAACACACTTTGGAAAAATCTCTTTGAAAATAAGCTTCCTGATATTCAAAATGGTTCCAAAACAAACTAGAACAAAATAGAATTATAACCAACAATTACAATTCAATTAAAATAAATGAATACTGCGTTATGTGTCATTCGTATATATCCTGCAAAAAAACCCTTTAAATAAATTCAAATAATAAATAAATAATATCACAAATTAAAAGCAGAATCATCTTCCAGCTCAGCTGACAGGAAATGGAATTTAGGGTTGTTTTTGTTTGTTTTGTGTCCGTTTCCAGGGGGGTTCAAACGATTTATCTGATCAACACAGGCACTTCACAGGGGTCAGAGGTCAGAGGTCAGAGGCCGTCCCCAGGCCACTGGGGGGGTTTCGCACAGGTAACACACACCTGTACAAAGGTGCCGAGGGGCCAGGTGCATAGATACAGGAGTACTGCCAGGTCCCAGCCAATCACAGCCCCTCTGGCCACGCCAGGCCCCGCCCCTGAAATGTGTCTGGAAGGATAGGAGGAGCGTAGGAGGGTAGTCTGCAGGGTGTAGGGTGTAGTCTGCAGGGTGTAGGAGGGTAGTCTGCAGGGTGCAGGGTGTAGTAGGGTAGTCTGTAGGGTGCAAGGTGTAGGAGGGTAGTCTGTAGGGTGCAGGGTGTAGGAGGGTAGTCTGTAGGGTAGTCTGTAGGGTGCAGGGTGTAGGAGGGTAGTCTGTAGGGTGCAGGGTGTAGGAGGGTAGTCTGTAGGGTGCAGGGTGTAGGAGGGTAGTCTGTAGTCTGTAGGGTTTGGGGGGGTAGTCTGTAGTCTGTAGGGTGTAGGAGGGTAGTCTGCAGGGTGTAGGAGGGTAGTTTGCAGGGTGCAGGGTGTAGGAGGGTAGTCTGTAGGGTGCAGGGTGTAGGAGGGTAGTCTGTAGTCTGTAGGGTGTAGGAGGGTAGTCTGCAGGGTGCAGGGTGTAGGAGGGTAGTCTGCAGGGTGCAGGGTGTAGGAGGGTAGTCTGGTTTGGCTCTCTGGCTAACGGGTCCCTCTGATACCGCCACAGTGCCAGTGGGTTCTTTGGCATTGGCCGGAGCGGGTCTACGGGGGTTTGGGGTTTGGGGCGGGTCTACGGGGGTTTGGGGTTTGGGGTTTGGGGTTTGGGGCGGGTCTACGGGGGTTTGGGGCGGATCGTGGGGTGAAAGGGTGATTGTATGAAATGTTTGTTGTTCTTTTTATGTTTTTTGATTTGGGATTTTTCTCCTCTCTCTCTCCTCTCTCATAAAGTGCGACGAGGTCATCTCTGGCGGTCCGTGCTGATTGGGCGAGCGACTGGGCCCCGCCCCCTCAGTAGCAGCCCTCTCTCCAGCTGTCGTCCTTGGCACCGCTGTAGGAGCGGGGGGGCGGGAGGGACCTGGGGGGGGCACATCCAACACAATCAACCAATCAGCAACATCCAACACAATCAACCAATCAGCAACATCCAACACAATCAGCCAATCAGCAACATCCAACACAATCAACCAATCAGCAACATCCAACACAATCAGCCAATCAGCAACATCCAACACAATCAACCACCCCCCTGTGTGTGTTCATGACCAGTGCTACTGTTCATACAACATAGCACAACAAAAGATAACAAGAGTGTGTGTTCTCCTGTGTTACTGCGTAAGAGTGTGTGTTCTCCTGTGTTACTGCGTAAGCGTGTGTGTTCTCCTGTGTTACTGCGTAAGCGTGTGTGTTCTCCTGTGTTACTGCGTAAGCGTGTGTGTTCTCCTGTGTTACTGCGTAAGCGTGTGTGTTCTCCTGTGTTACTGCGTAAGCGTGTGTGTTCAGTGTAGAGTGTGTGTTCAGTGTAGAGTGTGTGTTCAGTGTAAGAGTGTGTGTTCAGTGTAGAGTGTGTGTTCAGTGTAAGAGTGTGTGTTCAGTGTAGAGTGTGTGTTCAGTGTAGAGTGTGTGTTCAGTGTAGAGTGTGTGTTCAGTGTAGAGTGTGTGTTCAGTGTAAGAGTGTGTGTTCAGTGTAAGAGTGTGTGTTCAGTGTAGAGTGTGTGTTCAGTGTAGAGTATGTGTTCAGTGAAGAGTGTGTGTTCAGTGTAGAGTGTGTGTTCAGTGTAAGAGTGTGTGTTCAGTGTAGAGTGTGTGTTCAGTGTAAGAGTGTGTGTTCAGTGTAAGAGTGTGTGTTCAGTGTAGAGTGTGTGTTCAGTGTAAGAGTGTGTGTTCAGTGTAAGAGTGTGTGTTCAGTGTAGAGTGTGTGTTCAGTATAAGAGTGTGTGTTCAGTGTAGAGTGTGTGTTCAGTGTAAGAGTGTGTGTTCAGTGTAGTGTGTGTTCAGTGTAAGAGTGTGTGTTCAGTGTAAGAGTGTGTGTTCAGTGTAAGAGTGTGTGTTCAGTGTAGAGTGTGTGTTCAGTGTAGAGTGTGTGTTCAGTGTAGAGTGTGTGTTCAGTGTAGAGTGTGTGTTCAGTGTAAGAGTGTGTGTTCAGTGTAAGAGTGTGTGTTCAGTGTAAGAGTGTGTGTTCAGTGTAGAGTGTGTGTTCAGTGTAGAGTGTGTGTTCAGTGTAAGAGTGTGTGTTCAGTGTAGAGTGTGTGTTCAGTGTAGAGTGTGTGTTCAGTGTAGAGTGTGTGTTCAGTGTAGAGTGTGTGTTCAGTGTAGAGTGTGTGTTCAGTGTAGAGTGTGTGTTCAGTGTAGAGTGTGTGTTCAGTGTAGAGTGTGTGTTCAGTGTAGAGTGTGTGTTCAGTGTAGAGTGTGTGTTCAGTGTAGAGTGTGTGTTCAGTGTAAGAGTGTGTGTTCAGTGTAGAGTGTGTGTTCAGTGTAAGAGTGTGTGTTCAGTGTAAGAGTGTGTGTTCAGTGTAAGAGTGTGTGTTCAGTGTAGAGTGTGTGTTCAGTGTAGAGTGTGTGTTCAGTGTAAGAGTGTGTGTTCAGTGTAGAGTGTGTGTTCAGTGTAGAGTGTGTGTTCAGTGTAGAGTGTGTGTTCAGTGTAAGAGTGTGTGTTCAGTGTAGAGTGTGTGTTCAGTGTAGAGTGTGTGTTCAGTGTAGAGTGTGTGTTCAGTGTAGAGTGTGTGTTCAGTGTAGAGTGTGTGTTCAGTGTAGAGTGTGTGTTCAGTGTAGTGTGTGTTCAGTGTAAGAGTGTGTGTTCAGTGTAGAGTGTGTGTTCAGTGTAAGAGTGTGTGTTCAGTGTAAGAGTGTGTGTTCAGTGTAAGAGTGTGTGTTCAGTGTAAGAGTGTGTGTTCAGTGTAGAGTGTGTGTTCAGTGTAGAGTGTGTGTTCAGTGTAGAGTGTGTGTTCAGTGTAGGAGTGTGTGTTCAGTGTAGAGTGTGTGTTCAGTGTAAGAGTGTGTGTTCAGTGTAGAGTGTGTGTTCAGTGTAGAGTGTGTGTTCAGTGTAGAGTGTGTGTTCAGTGTAGAGTGTGTGTTCAGTGTAAGAGTGTGTGTTCAGTGTAAGAGTGTGTGTTCAGTGTAGAGTGTGTGTTCAGTGTAAGAGTGTGTGTTCAGTGTAGAGTGTGTGTTCAGTGTAGAGTGTGTGTTCAGTGTAGAGTGTGTGTTCAGTGTAGAGTGTGTGTTCAGTGTAGAGTGTGTGTTCAGTGTAGAGTGTGTGTTCAGAGTACCTGCGGACAGGCTGAGCCAGTTTGCTCCGTGGTGCGGAGACTCCGCCCCCTGACGAGACAGAGGGGCGTGGCAGGCCACTGCGGGCGGGGCCTAGGGAGCGAGTGGGCGTGGCTGTGCCTGAGGAGGGGGTGGAGCCTGAGCTGGAGAGGGCCTTGACTGGCTGGCGCAGAGACAGGGGAGAGGGCGTGGCTGGAGCTCGCAGCTTACTGGGAGAGGGGACTGGAGAGAGAGAGAGAGAGAGGGTGAGAGAGAGTGGGGGAGGGGGAGAGAGGTGAAGAAAGAGAGGGAGAGAGAGAATGGAGGGGGAGGTACACATCAGAAAACTGTCTGGATTTTCAAACAAATTCCAATAGAAAATGTGCTAAAGCTGTAAAAATACATTTGGTTTTAAATTAAAAAGGGAGAGAGAGACAGACAGGGAGAGAGAGAGAGAGGGAGGGAGGGAGAGAGACAGAAAGAGAGAGACAGAGAAAGAGACAGAGAGAGAGACCTGGGTTTTACCTTTCACACCTGTACTTGTAGGCCCTATACACTGGGCCTGAACCCTCAGTAATGCAGGGAGAGAAGCATTCTCGCACACACACACTTACACACTCGCACACACACACACACAGTTACACACTCGCACACACACAGTTACACACTCACACACACACTCACACAAACACAGTTACACTCTCACACACTCACTCACATACTCAGTTACTACAATAACTGCATCAAGCCTGTGACCCTTTGATATCACAAAACTGTTGCATTCTTCGTTTGTGATGCTTTTACTGCAGCCTCTTTCAGTTGCTGTTTGTTTCGGGGGGATTTCCCTTCAATCTCTTCAGGAGGTGAAATGCATGTTCAATTCCATCCATATAATGCTATTAGACTTGCATTTTACCAGAGGATAAAAAAATTCTAACAGTAATAATGGTAATATGTAGTACATTTTCTTAGTTATGCTTTGTTAACTAGCTCGCGAAACGTTGCTTATACACTAATAGAAGTTTTATCAGAACATAATATGCCAAAGCAATGGAGAGAGCGGATGAGTGCGTGTATGGACTGTAGGCTACTGATGGTCTACCCAATCATATTGACCATTTCAGATATACAATTGAGTTTGTGGCAGAAGGAATGAATACCACGTAATTCAAATGTTCTCTCTCTCGCGTTCAAACATGGCAATTAATGTAACTATTCCAATAGGATTCCCATTTCGAGTGTAAATGTTACAGCCATATTGCAGACAGACACATCTGCCACTGAAAGAGTCATGCGTCCACAGCATGAGAGCACCACAGCAGGGAGAGAGCACCACAGCAGGGAGAGAGCACCACAGCAAGGAGAGAGCACCACAGCAGGGAGAGAGCATCACCAGCAGGGAGAGAGCATCACCAGCAGGGAGAGAGCATCACCAGCAGGGAGCATCACCAGCAGGGAGAGAGCATCACCAGCAGGGAGAGAGCACCACAGCAGGGAGAGAGCATCACCAGCAGGGAGAGAGCACCACAGCAGGGAGCATCACCAGCAGGGAGCATCACCAGCAGGGAGAGAGCACCACAGCAGGGAGCATCACCAGCAGGGAGAGAGCACCACAGCAGGGAGCATCACCAGCAGGGAGAGAGCATCACCAGCAGGGAGAGAGCATCACCAGCAGGGAGAGAGCACCACAGCAGGGAGAGAGCACCACAGCAGGGAGCATCACCAGCAGGGAGAGAGCATCACCAGCAGGGAGAGAGCACCACAGCAGGGAGAGAGCATCACCAGCAGGGAGAGAGCACCACAGCAGGGAGAGAGCACCACAGCAGGGAGCATCACCAGCAGGGAGAGAGCACCACAGCAGGGAGAGAGCACCACAGCAGGGAGAGAGCATCACCAGCAGGGAGAGAGCATCACCAGCAGGGAGAGAGCATCACCAGCAGGGAGAGAGCACCACAGCAGGGAGCATCACCAGCAGGAAGAGAGCATCACCAGCAGGAAGAGAGCATCACCAGCAGGGAGAGAGCACCACAGCAGGGAGAGAGCATCACCAGCAGGGAGAGAGCATCACCAGCAGGGAGAGAGCATCACCAGCAGGGAGAGAGCATCACCAGCAGGGAGAGAGCACCACAGCAGGGAGAGAGCACCACAGCAGGGAGAGAGCATCACGAGACCGCGGGTAAATGGTCAACAGTGTGGCTTCAGGGACAATGACGGCCAGGCAAAATGCAGAAGAGGAGAAAATACAGCAGAGTGACAAAGAGGAAGAGCATGTAAATACAAGAAAGAATTGCTGAAATAATATTTGATCAGGTCTTGATGATGGATTAAAACTTTTTTTTTTTAATAAGTCTGTTCTCTATGTGTTTCACAACCTAACTTTTTGACTGTAGAAATCTTGAGTTTGTTTATTGTTATTGTCTGTGTTTACTTTCTGAACATTAGGTTACAAAGATCTAGAATTTTGTTATTTTAATGAAACAATACCCTTGGTTGTAGGGTCAACACTTAAAAAGTTTTTTTGTTATCAAGAAATGTAACCTTTTTTTTAACCATATTGGAATCAGAATCGGGAACCGTTAACAATCGGAGCTGATAAGAATCAATAAAATCCCAAAGATACTCAACCCTGTGACTACAGAGAGCCTGATTGACTGAAGAGTGATTGGCTGGCAGACCACTACCTCGTGAGGAAGGCTTGCTCTGATTGGCTGGCAGGATGTTACCTTGTAAGGAAGCCAGGCTCTGATTGGCTGACAGGCCGTTACTTCATAAGGAAGATGGGCTCTGATTGGCTGACAGGCCGTTACTTCATAAGGAAGATGGGCTCTGATTGGCTGACAGGCCGTTACTTCATAAGGAAGATGGGCTCTGATTGGCTGGCAGGCCGTTACCTCGTAAGGAAGATGGGCTCTGATTGGCTGGCAGGCCGTTACCTCGTAAGGAAGATGGGCTCTGATTGGCTGGCAGGCCGTTACCTCGTAAGGAAGATGGGCTCTGATTGGCTGGCAGGCCAAGCTGCGCTTTGGTTTTCGGGGAAGAGCGAGCGGTGCGGGGGGCATGTGAGTACCTGCTGGGCGGGGCTGTGGGGAGACAAGGGCACGTTACAGGAGAGAGGGAGCGAGGGAGCGAGAGAGCGAGAGAGGGAGAGCGAGGGAGCGAGAGCGGGACCAAACCGGAGGAGGTAGAGAGTGCTCGGCAGGGTTTAAGGTTAACTGGGGGGTTGGGGAGCATTCCCTGTTCAGATCTATAGTAAGAGATACAGCCAGGAGCACTGAGCCAAAGCTAACACACACACTGTACGCACACACTGCACACACACACACACACACACACACACACACGCATACATACACACACGCACAAGAGAGAAGCCATGCTGTAGTTGATCACCCAGACTGCTTACACCTGATGAACCCTCTACACCCTATTTGAGAGAGAGAGATGGATGGATAGATGGATGGGTAGATAGATAGAGGCCATTCAGCCACCCAGCCCAAAGTCCCATTGCAGGGGGGAGAGACTGAAATAGCAGCACACCAGCAACAATACAAAAAAACACAGTGACTCTCATATAGCTCTGTGATTGGGGTTGGGGGTGTGTGTGTGGGTTAGGGTGTGTGTGGGGGGGTTAAGGTGTGTGTGGGGGTTAGGGTGTGTGTGTGTGGGGGTTAGGGTGTGTGTGGGGTTAGGTGTGTGTATGGGGGTTAGGGTGTGTGTGGGTTAGGGTGTGTGTGTGGGGGGTTAGGTGTGTGTGTGGGTTAGGGTGTGTGTGTGGGGGTTAGGGTGTGTGTGGGGGTTAGGTGTGTGTGTGGGGGTTAGGTGTGTGTGGGGTTACATTACATTAATTACATTAATGGCATTTGGCAGACGTTCTTATCCAGAGAGACGTACAGTTGATTAGACTAAGCAGGAGACAATCCTCCCCTGGAGCAATGCAGGGTTAAGGGCCTTGCTCAAGGGCCCAACGGCTGTGCAGATCTTACTGTGGCTACAGTGGGATTCAAACCCCCAACCTTGCCTGTCCCAGTCATTTACCTGAACCACTACACTACAGGCCGCCCCAGTGTGTGTGTGGGTTAGGGTGTGTGTGTGTGGGGGGTTAGGTGTGTGTGTGGGTTAGGGTGTGTGTGTGTGTGGGGGTTAGGTGTGTGTGTGTGTGTGTGTGTGTGTGTGTGTTAGGGTGTGTGTGTGGGGGTTAGGGTGTGTGTGTGTGTGTGTGGGGGTTAGGTGTGTGTGTGTGTGTGTGTGTGTGTGTGTGTTAGGGTGTGTGTGTGGGGGTTAGGGTGTGTGTGTGTGTGTGTGTGGGGGTTAGGGTGTGTGTGTGGTTAGGGTGTGTGTGTGTGTGGGGGCTAGGTGTGTGTGTGTGTGTGTGTGTGTGTTAGGGTGTGTGTGTGGGGGTTAGGGTGTGTGTGTGTGTGGGGGTTAGGTGTGTGTGGGGGTTAGGTGTGTGTGTGTGTGTGTGTGTGTGTGTTAGGGTGTGTGTGTGGGGGTTAGGGTGTGTGTGTGTGTGTGTGTGTGTTAGGGTGTGTGTGTGTGTGTGTGGGGGTTAGGGGTTAGGGTGTGTGTTTGCACTCACTGGCGCACTGGGGCGTGGGGTGGCGGGCGTGGGGAGAGCCGTTGGGCTCCTGCAGGTTGGACTCGCAGCTCCTGCTGCTCTTCACCGGCTCTGCAGCCTGAGCCACGGCCGACCGAGAGAGATTAGGCAGGCTCCGCCTCAACTTCTCTGGAGAGAGAGAGAAGAGTTTGAGTGTGAAAGAGAGAGAGACAGACAGAGAGAGAGAGAGAGAGAGGGACAGAGAGAGAGACGGACAGAGAGAGAGGGATAGACAGAGAGACAGACAGAGAGGGTGCAGAGCAGCACTGTGCCAGGTCCTCCAGCTTTACCTTCATTCTTGATGGCGTTGGTCTGCGGGTCAGGGGCGTGGCCCTGCAGGGAGAGGCGGGGCTGCTGCAGGCGGCTGATGATTGGCTGTGGAGAGCCGCGGCTGTGTGTGTGGCCATACTCCAGCGAGCGGGCGGGGGAGCGGGAGCGGGGGGAGTTCCGGGGGGAGTGGCGGGGGGAATGGCGGGGTGAGGGGCGAGGGGAGGGGCTGAAGCGGTTGACTGGCGGGTGGAAGGCAGGGTGCATGGCCTCCTCCTCATCCTCCAGGCTGTGGGCATCAAGCTCCTGGTCGCTGAAGGTTCCGCGCCGCAGGGAGTGGCAGGATGAGCCGGAACTACGCCGAGACGCAGTGGCAGCGTAGTCCTGCCGCAGACCTAGCAACCAACCACACAGATATTAGGCAGACCTGGTAACCATGGACATGCTCCTGAGAGGGCCTGGTTTATGAGGGTCGGTTATGTGAGAGGCCAAGATTTATGGATGTCTGATTTGAGAGGGCAAGGTTTATGGATGTCGGGTTTGAGAGGGCAAGGTTTATGGATGTCGGATTTGAGAGGGCAAGGTTTATGGATGTCGGATTTGAGAGGGCAAGGTTCATGGATGTTGGATTTGAGAGGGAGCAAGGTTTATGGGTGTCGCATATGAGAGGGAAAGGTTTATGGATGTCAGATTTGAGAGAGGGCAAGGTTTAGGGTGGTCAGATTTGAGGGGAAAGTTTATGGGGGTTGGATTTGAGAGAGGCCAAGGTTTAAAGGGGTATGGGTTTGAGACAAGGCAAGGTTTACGGATGTCGGATTTGAGAGGGCAAGGTTTATGGATGTTGGATTTGAGAGGGCAAGGTTTATGGGGGTTAGATTTGAGAGGGCAAAGTTTATGGATGTCGGATTTGACGGGAAAGTTTATGGGGGTTGGATTTGAGAGAGGCCAAGGTTTAAAGGGGTTGGGTTTGAGAGAGGGCAAGGTTTAAAGGGGTTGAGACAAGGCAAGGTTTACGGATGTCGGATTTGAGAGGGCAAGGTTTATGGATGTCGGATTTGAGAGGGCAAGTTTTAAGGGGTTGGGTTTGAGAGAAGGCAAGGTTTATGGATGTTGGATTTGAGAGAGCAAGGTTTATGGGGGTTGGATTTGAGATGGGCCAAGGTTTAAAGGGGTTGGGTTTGAGAGAGGGCAAGGTTTAAAGGGGTTGGGTTTGAGACAAGGCAAGGTTTACGGATGTCGGATTTGAGAGGGAAAGGTTTATGGGGGCTGGATTTGAGAGGGCAAGGTTTATGGATGTCGAATTTGAGAGGGCAAGGTTTATGGATGTTGGATTTGAGAGGGCAAGTTTTAAGGGGTTGGGTTTGAGAGAAGGCAAGGTTTATGGATGTTGGATTTGAGAGGGCAAAGTTTATGGGGGTTGGATTTGAGAGGGCAAAGTTTATGGATGTCGGATTTGAGAGGGCAAGGTTTATGGATGTCGGATTTGAGAGGGCAAGGTTTATGGATGTCAGATTTGAGAGGGCAAGGTTTATGGATGTCGGATTTGAGAGGGCAAGGTTTATGGATGTCAGATTTGAGAGGGCAAAGTTTATGGATGTCGGATTTGATAGGGCAAGGTTTATGGATGTCGGATTTGAGAGAGCAAGGTTTATGGTTGTCAGATTTGAGAGGGCAAGTTTTAAGGGGTTGGGTTTGAGAGAAGGCAAGGTTTATGGATGTTGGATTCGAGAGGGCAAGGTTTATGGATGTTGGATTTGTGAGAGGGCAACGTTTAAGGGGGTTGGATTTGAGAGGGAAAGATTTAAAGGGGTTGGGTTTGAGAGAAGGCAAGGTTTATTTGATGTCGGATTTGAGAGGGCAAGGTTTATGGATGTCGGATTTGAGAGGGCAAGGTTTATGGGGGTTGAATTTGAGAGTGCAAAGTTTATGGATGTCGGATTTGAGAGGGCAAGGTTTATGGGGGTTGAATTTGAGATGGCAAGGTTTATGGATGTCGGATTTGAGAGGGCAACGTTGAAGGGGGTTGGATTTGAGAGGGCAAGGTTTATGGGGGTTGGATATGAGAGGGCAAGGTTTATAGATGTTGGATATGAGAGGGCAAGGTTTTTTTTTTTTGTTTTTTTTTTTTAAAGATATTTTTTTGGCCTTTTTCAGCTTTATTGGACAGTATATAGTATAGAGAGACAGGAAGAATGGGAGCGAGAGAGAGGGGAAGACATGCGACAAATGTCGGTTGGTCCGATTCGAACCGCCGACATCGCGGCTTGCAATGAGCAAGCGGTCAGTGCTCTACAGGCTGCGCCACCGAGACACCCAAGAGAGGGCAAGGTTTATGGAGGTCAGATTTGAGAGAGGGCAAGGTTTATGGATGTCAGATTTGAGAGGGCAAGGTTTTAAGGGGGTTGGATTTGAGAGGACAAGGCTTAAAGGGGTTGGATTTGAGAGAAGGCAAGGTTTATAGATATCGGATTTGAGAGGGCAATGTTTATGGATGTCGGATTTGAGAGGGGGCAAGATTTATGGATGTCGGGTTTGAGAGGGCAAGGTTTATGGATGTCGGATTTCAGAGGGCAAGGTTTATAGGGGTTGGATTTGAGAGGGCAAGGTTTATGGATGTTGGATTTCAGAGGGCAAGGTTTATAGGGGTTGGATTTGAGAGGGAGCAAGGTTTATGGATTTCGGATTTATGAGGGCATGATTTATGGATGTCGGATTTGAGAGAGGGCAAGGTTTATGGGGGTTGGATTTGAGAGGGAAAGGATTATGGATGTCGGATTTGAGAGAGGGCAACGTTTAAGGGGGTTGGATTTGAGAGGGAAAGATTTAAAGGGGTTGGGTTTGAGAGAAGGCAAGGTTTATTTGATGTCGGATTTGAGAGGACAAGGGATATGGATGTCGGATTTGAGAGGGCAAGGTTTTACGGGGGTTAGATTTGAGAGAGGCCAAGATTTAAAGGGGTTGGATTTGAGAGAAAGCAAGGTTTATGGATATTGGATTTGAGAGGGCGCAAGGTTTATGGATGTCGGATTTGAGAGAGGGCAAGGTTTATAGATGTCGGATTTGAGAGTGCAAGGTTTATGGATGTCGGATTTGAGAGGGCAAGGCTTATGGATGTCGGATTTGAGAGGGCAAGTTTTATGGGGGTTGAATTTGAGAGAGGGCAAGGTTTATGAATGTCGGGTTTGAGAGGGCAAGGTTTATGGATGTCGGATATGAGAGGGCTAGGTTTATGGATGTCGGATTTGAGAGAGGGCAAGGTTTATGGATGTCGGATTTGAGAGGGCAAGGTTTTACAGGGGTTGTATTTGAGAGGGCAAGGTTTTACAGGGGTTGGATTTGAGAGAGGGCAAGGTTTATGGGGGTTGAATTTGAGAGAGGGCAAGATTTAAAGGGGTTGGATTTGAGAGAAGGCAAGGTTTATGGATGTCGGATTTGAGAGGGCAAGGTTTTACAGGGGTTGTATTTGAGAGGGCAAGGTTTTACAGGGGTTGGATTTGAGAGAGGGCAAGGTTTATGGATATCGGATTTGAGAGGGCGCAAGGTTTATGGATGTCGGATTTGAGAGAGGGCAAGGTTTATAGATGTCGGATTTGAGAGTGCAAGGTTTATGGATGTCGGATTTGAGAGGGCAAGGCTTATGGATGTCGGATTTGAGAGGGCAAGTTTTATGGGGGTTGAATTTGAGAGAGGGCAAGGTTTATGGATGTCGGGTTTGAGAGGGCAAGGTTTATGGATGTCGGATATGAGAGGGCAAGGTTTATGGATGTCGGATTTGAGAGGGCGCAAGGTTTATGGATGTCGCATTTGAGAGAGGGCAAGGTTTATAGATGTCGGATTTGAGAGTGCAAGGTTTATGGGGGTTTGATTTGAGAGGGCAAAGTTTATAGGGGTTTGATTTGAGAGGGCAAAGTTTATGGGGGTTTGATTTGAGAGGGCAAAGTTTATGGATGTCGGATTTGAGAGAGGGCAAGGTTCATGGACGTTGGATTTGAGAGGGCAATGTTTATGGATGTCGGATTTGAGAGAGGGCAAGGTTCATGGACGTTGGATTTGAGAGGGCAAGGTTTATGGATGTCAGATTTGAGCGAGGGCAAGGTTTATGGATGTCGGATATGAGAGAGCAAGGTTTATGGATGTCAGATTTGAGCGAGTGCAAGGTTTATGGATGTCGGATTTGAGAGGGCAATGTTTAAAGGGGTCGGATTTGAGAGGGCAATGTTTAAAGGGGTCGGATTTGAGAAGGCAAGGTTTATGGATGTCGGATTTGAAAGGGCAAGGTTTTACAGGGCTTGGATTTGAGAGAGGGCAAGATTTAAAGGGGTTGGATTTCAGAGAAAGCAAGGTTTATGGATATCGGATTTGAGAGGGCGCAAGGTTTATGGATGTCGGATATGAGAGAGCAAGGTTTATGGATGTCAGATTTGAGCGAGTGCAAGGTTTATGGATGTCGGATTTGAGAGGGCAATGTTTAAAGGGGTCGGATTTGAGAGGGCAATGTTTAAAGGGGTCGGATTTGAGAGGGCAAGGTTTATGGATGTCGGATTTGAGAGGGCAATGTTTAAAGGGGTCGGATTTGATAGGGCAATGTTTAAAGGGGCTTGGATTTGAGCAAGGGCAAGATTTAAAGGGGTTGGATTTGAGAGAAAGCAAGGTTTATGGATATCAGATTTGAGAGGGCGCAAGGTTTATTGATGTCGGATTTGAGAGTGCAAGGTTTATGGGGGTTTGATTTGAGAGGGCAAAGTTTATGGGGGTTTGATTTGAGAGGGCAAAGTTTATGGATGTCGGATTTGAGAGAGGGCAAGGTTCATGGACGTTGGATTTGAGAGGGCAATGTTTATGGATGTCGGATATGAGAGAGCAAGGTTTATGGATGTCAGATTTGAGCGAGGGCAAGGTTTATGGATGTCGGATTTGAGAGGGCAATGTTTAAAGGGGTTGGATTTGAGAGGGCAATGTTTAAAGGGGTCGGATTTGAGAGGGCAAGGTTTATGGATGTCGGATTTGAAAGGGCAAGGTTTTACGGGGGTTGGATTTGAGAGAGGGCAAGATTTAAAGGGGTTAGATTTGAGAGAAAGCAAGGTTTATGGATATCGGATTTGAGAGGGCGCAAGGTTTATGGATGTCGGATTTGAGAGAGGGCAAGATTTAAAGGGGTTAGATTTGAGAGAAAGCAAGGTTTATGGATATCGGATTTGAGAGGGCGCAAGGTTTATGGATGTCGGATTTGAGAGTGCAAGGTTTATGGATGTCGGATTTCAGAGGGCAAGGCTTATGGATGTCGGATTTGAGAGGGCAAGTTTTATGGGGGTTGAATTTGAGAGAGGGCAAGGTTTATGGATGTCGGGTTTGAGAGGGCAAGGTTTATGGATGTCGGATATGAGAGGGCAAGGTTTATGGATGTCGGGTTTGAGAGGGCAAGGTTTATGGATGTCGGATTTGAGAGAGGGCAAGGTTTATGGATGTCGGATTTGAGAGGCAAAGGTTTATGGATGTCGGATTTGAGAGAGGGCATGGTTTATGGGGGTTGAATTTGAGAGAGGGCAAGATTTAAAGGGGTTGGATTTGAGAGAAGGCAAGGTTTATGGATATCGGATTTGAGAGGGGGCAAGGTTTATAGATGTCGGATTTGAGAGGGCAATGTTTAAAGGGGTCGGATTTGAGAGGGCAAGGTTCATGGATGTTGGATTTGAAAGGGCAAGGTTTTACGGGGGTTGGATTTGAGAGAGGGCAAGATTTAAAGGGGTTGGATTTGAGAGAAAGCAAGGTTTATGGATATCGGATTTGAGAGGGCGCAAGGTTTATGGATGTCGGATTTGAGAGAGGGCAAGGTTTATTGATGTCGGATTTGAGAGTGCAAGGTTTATGGGGGTTTGATTTGAGAGGGCAAAGTTTATGGGGGTTTGATTTGAGAGGGCAAAGTTTATGGATGTCGGATTTGAGAGAGGGCAAGGTTCATGGATGTCAGATTTCAGCGAGGGCAAGGTTTATGGATGTCGGATTTGAGAGGGCAATGTTTAAAGGGGTCGGATTTGAGAGGGCAATGTTTAAAGGGGTCGGATTTGAGAGTGCAAGGTTTATGGATGTTGGATTTGAGAGGGAGCAAGGTTCATGGATGTCGCATATGAGAGGAAGCAAGGTTTATGGATTTCGGATTTATGAGGGCATGATTTATGGATGTCGGATTTGAGAGAGGGCAAGGTTTATGGGGGTTGGATTTGAGAGGGAAAGGTTCATGGATGTCAGATTTTAGAGAGGGCAAGGTTTAAGGGGGTTGGATTTGAGAGGGAAAGATTTAAAGGGGTTGGGTTTGAGAGAAGGCAAGGTTTATTTGATGTCGGATTTGAGAGGACAAGGTTTACGGATGTCGGATTTGAGAGGGCAAGGTTTTACGGGGGTTGTATTTGAGAGGGCAAGGTTTTACAGGGGTTGGATTTGAGAGAGGGCAAGGTTTATGGATATCGGATTTGAGAGGGCGCAAGGTTTATGGATGTCGGATTTGAGAGAGGGCAAGGTTTATAGATGTCGGATTTGAGAGTGCAAGGTTTATGGATGTCGGATTTGAGAGGGCAAGGCTTATAGATGTCGGATTTGAGAGGGCAAGTTTTATGGGGGTTGAATTTGAGAGAAGGCAAGGTTTATGGATATCGGATTTGAGAGGGGGCAATGTTTAAAGGGGTCGGATTTGAGAGGGCAAGGTTTATGGATGTCGGATTTGAAAGGGCAAGGTTTTACGGGGCTTGGATTTGAGAGAGGGCAAGATTTAAAGGGGTTGGATTTGAGAGAAAGCAAGGTTTATGGATATCGGATTTGAGAGGGCGCAAGGTTTATGGATGTCGGATATGAGAGAGCAAGGTTTATGGATGTCAGATTTCAGCGAGGGCAAGGTTTATGGATGTCGGATTTGAGAGGGCAATGTTTAAAGGGGTCGGATTTGAGAGGGCAATGTTTAAAGGGGTCGGATTTGAGAGGGCAAGGTTTATGGATGTTGGATTTGAGAGGGAGCAAGGTTCATGGATGTCGCATATGAGAGGGAGCAAGGTTTATGGATTTCGGATTTATGAGGGCATGATTTATGGATGTCGGATTTGAGAGAGGGCAAGGTTTATGGGGGTTGGATTTGAGAGGGAAAGGTTCATGGATGTCAGATTTTAGAGAGGGCAAGGTTTAAGGGGGTTGGATTTGAGAGGGAAAGATTTAAAGGGGTTGGGTTTGAGAGAAGGCAAGGTTTATTTGATGTCGGATTTGAGAGGACAAGGTTTATGGATGTCGGATTTGAGAGGGCAAGGTTTTACAGGGGTTGTATTTGAGAGGGCAAGGTTTTACAGGGGTTGGATTTGAGAGAGGGCAAGGTTTATGGATATCGGATTTGAGAGGGCGCAAGGTTTATGGATGTCGGATTTGAGAGAGGGCAAGGTTTATAGATGTCGGATTTGAGAGTGCAAGGTTTATGGATGTCGGATTTGAGAGGGCAAGGCTTATTGATGTCGGATTTGAGAGTGCAAGGTTTATGGATGTCGGATATGAGAGGGCAAGGTTTATGGATGTCGGATTTGAGAGGGCAAGGTTTATGGATGTCGGGTTTGAGAGGGCAAGGTTTATGGATGTCGGATATGAGAGGGCAAGGTTTATGGATGTCGGATTTGAGAGGGCGCAAGGTTTATGGATGTCGCATTTGAGAGAGGGCAAGGTTTATAGATGTCGGATTTGAGAGTGCAAGGTTTATGGGGGTTTGATTTGAGAGGGCAAAGTTTATAGGGGTTTGATTTGAGAGGGCAAAGTTTATGGGGGTTTGATTTGAGAGGGCAAAGTTTATGGATGTCGGATTTGAGAGAGGGCAAGGTTCATGGACGTTGGATTTGAGAGGGCAATGTTTATGGATGTCGGATTTGAGAGAGGGCAAGGTACATGGACGTTGGATTTGAGAGGGCAAGGTTTATGGATGTCAGATTTGAGCGAGGGCAAGGTTTATGGATGTCGGATATGAGAGAGCAAGGTTTATGGATGTCAGATTTGAGCGAGTGCAAGGTTTATGGATGTCGGATTTGAGAGGGCAATGTTTAAAGGGGTCGGATTTGAGAGGGCAATGTTTAAAGGGGTCGGATTTGAGAGGGCAAGGTTTATGGATCTCGGATTTGAAAGGGCAAGGTTTTACAGGGCTTGGATTTGAGAGAGGGCAAGATTTAAAGGGGTTGGATTTCAGAGAAAGCAAGGTTTATGGATATCGGATTTGAGAGGGCGCAAGGTTTATGGATGTCGGATATGAGAGAGCAAGGTTTATGGATGTCAGATTTGAGCGAGTGCAAGGTTTATGGATGTCGGATTTGAGAGGGCAATGTTTAAAGGGGTCGGATTTGAGAGGGCAATGTTTAAAGGGGTCGGATTTGATAGGGCAATGTTTAAAGGGGCTTGGATTTGAGCGAGGGCAAGATTTAAAGGGGTTGGATTTGAGAGAAAGCAAGGTTTATGGATATCGGATTTGAGAGGGCGCAAGGTTTATTGATGTCGGATTTGAGAGTGCAAGGTTTATGGGGGTTTGATTTGAGAGGGCAAAGTTTATGGTGGTTTGATTTGAGAGGGCAAAGTTTATGGATGTCGGATTTGAGAGAGGGCAAGGTTCATGGACGTTGGATTTGAGAGGGCAATGTTTATGGATGTCGGATTTGAGAGAGGGCAAGGTTTATGGATGTCGGATATGAGAGAGCAAGGTTTATGGATGTCAGATTTGAGCGAGGGCAAGGTTTATGGATGTCGGATTTGAGAGGGCAATGTTTAAAGGGGTTGGATTTGAGAGGGCAATGTTTAAAGGGGTCGGATTTGAGAGGGCAAGGTTTATGGATGTCGGATTTGAAAGGGCAAGGTTTTACGGGGGTTGGATTTGAGAGAGGGCAAGATTTAAAGGGGTTAGATTTGAGAGAAAGCAAGGTTTATGGATATCAGATTTGAGAGGGCGCAAGGTTTATGGATGTCGGATTTGAGAGAGGGCAAGGTTTATAGATGTCGGATTTGAGAGTGCAAGGTTTATGGATGTCGGATTTCAGAGGGCAAGGCTTATGGATGTCGGATTTGAGAGGGCAAGTTTTATGGGGGTTGAATTTGAGAGAGGGCAAGGTTTATGGATGTCGGGTTTGAGAGGGCAAGGTTTATGGATGTCGGATATGAGAGGGCAAGGTTTATGGATGTCGGGTTTGAGAGGGCAAGGTTTATGGATGTCGGATTTGAGAGAGGGCAAGGTTTATGGATGTCGGATTTGAGAGGCAAAGGTTTATGGATGTCGGATTTGAGAGAGGGCAAGGTTTATGGGGGTTGAATTTGAGAGAGGGCAAGATTTAAAGGGGTTGGATTTGAGAGAAGGCAAGGTTTATGGATATCGGATTTGAGAGGGGGCAAGGTTTATAGATGTCGGATTTGAGAGGGCAATGTTTAAAGGGGGGCGGCACGGATGGTGCAGTGGGTAGCACTGCCGCCTCACAGCAAGGAGGTCCTGGGTTCGAATCCCCGTCGGCCGGGGCCTCTCTGTGCGGAGTTTGCATGTTCTCCCCGTGTCTGCGTGGGTTTCCTCCAGGTACTCCGGTTTCCTCCCACAGTCCAAAGACATGCAGGTTAGGCTGATTGGAGAGTCTAAATTGCCCGTAGGTATGAGTGTGTGAGTGAATGGTGTGTGTGCCCTGCGATGGACTGGCGACCTGTCCAGGGTGTATTCCTGCCTTTCGCCCAATGTATGCTGGGATAGGCTCCAGCCCCCCTGCGACCCTGATCAGGATAAGCAGGTTCAGATAATGGATGGATGGATGGATGGATGTTTAAAGGGGTCGGATTTGAGAGGGCAAGGTTTATGGATGTTGGATTTGAAAGGGCAAGGTTTTACGGGGGTTGGATTTGAGAGAGGGCAAGATTTAAAGGGGTTGGATTTGAGAGAAAGCAAGGTTTATGGATATCGGATTTGAGAGGGCGCAAGGTTTATGGATGTCGGATTTGAGAGAGGGCAAGGTTCATTGATGTCGGATTTGAGAGTGCAAGGTTTATGGGGGTTTGATTTGAGAGGGCAAAGTTTATGGGGGTTTGATTTGAGAGGGCAAAGTTTATGGATGTCGGATTTGAGAGAGGGCAAGGTTCATGGATGTCAGATTTCAGCGAGGGCAAGGTTTTTGGATGTCGGATTTGAGAGGGCAATGTTTAAAGGGGTCGGATTTGAGAGGGCAATGTTTAAAGGGGTCGGATTTGAGAGTGCAAGGTTTATGGATGTTGGATTTGAGAGGGAGCAAGGTTCATGGATGTCGCATATGAGAGGAAGCAAGGTTTATGGATTTCGGATTTATGAGGGCATGATTTATGGATGTCGGATTTGAGAGAGGGCAAGGTTTATGGGGGTTGGATTTGAGAGGGAAAGGTTCATGGATGTCAGATTTTAGAGAGGGCAAGGTTTAAGGGGGTTGGATTTGAAAGGGAAAGATTTAAAGGGGTTGGGTTTGAGAGAAGGCAAGGTTTATTTGATGTCGGATTTGAGAGGACAAGGTTTACGGATGTCGGATTTGAGAGGGCAAGGTTTTACGGGGGTTGTATTTGAGAGGGCAAGGTTTTACAGGGGTTGGATTTGAGAGAGGGCAAGGTTTATGGATATCGGATTTGAGAGGGCGCAAGGTTTATGGATGTCGGATTTGAGAGAGGGCAAGGTTTATAGATGTCGGATTTGAGAGTGCAAGGTTTATGGATGTCGGATTTGAGAGGGCAAGGCTTATGGATGTCGGATTTGAGAGGGCAAGTTTTATGGGGGTTGAATTTGAGAGAGGGCAAGGTTTATGGATGTCGGGTTTGAGAGGGCAAGGTTTATGGATGTCGGATATGAGAGGGCAAGGTTTATGGATGTCGGATATGAGAGGGCAAGGTTTATGGATGTCGGATTTGAGAGGGCGCAAGGTTTATGGATGTCGGATTTGAGAGAGGGCAAGGTTTATAGATGTCGGATTTGAGAGTGCAAGGTTTATGGGGGTTTGATTTGAGAGGGCAAAGTTTATGGGGGTTTGATTTGAGAGGGCAAAGTTTATGGATGTCGGATTTGAGAGAGGGCAAGGTTCATGGACGTTGGATTTGAGAGGGCAATGTTTATGGATGTCGGATTTGAGAGAGGGCAAGGTTCATGGACGTTGGATTTGAGAGGGCAAGGTTTATGGATGTCGGATTTGAGAGGGCAATGTTTAAAGGGGTCGGATTTGAGAGGGCAATGTTTAAAGGGGTCGGATTTGAGAGGGCAAGGTTTATGGATGTCAGATTTGAGCGAGGGCAAGGTTTATGGATGTCGGATATGAGAGAGCAAGGTTTATGGATGTCAGATTTGAGCGAGTGCAAGGTTTATGGATGTCGGATTTGAGAGGGCAATGTTTAAAGGGGTCGGATTTGAGAGGGCAATGTTTAAAGGGGTCGGATTTGAGAGGGCAAGGTTTATGGATGTCGGATTTGAAAGGGCAAGGTTTTACGGGGCTTGGATTTGAGAGAGGGCAAGATTTAAAGGGGTTGGATTTGAGAGAAAGCAAGGTTTATGGATATCGGATTTGAGAGGGCGCAAGGTTTATGGATGTCGGATATGAGAGAGCAAGGTTTATGGATGTCAGATTTGAGCGAGTGCAAGGTTTATGGATGTCGGATTTGAGAGGGCAATGTTTAAAGGGGTCGGATTTGAGAGGGCAATGTTTAAAGGGGTCGGATTTGAGAGGGCAAGGTTTATGGATGTCGGATTTGAGAGGGCAATGTTTAAAGGGGTCGGATTTGAGAGGTCAATGTTTAAAGGGGTCGGATTTGAGAGGGCAAGGTTTATGGATGTCGGATTTGAAAGGGCAAGGTTTTACGGGGGTTGGATTTGAGAGAGGGCAAGATTTAAAGGGGTTAGATTTGAGAGAAAGCAAGGTTTATGGATATCGGATTTGAGAGGGCGCAAGGTTTATGGATGTCGGATTTGAGAGAGGGCAAGGTTTATAGATGTCGGATTTGAAAGTGCAAGATTTATGGGGGTTTGATTTGAGAGGGCAAAGTTAATGGGAGTTTGATTTGAGAGGGCAAAGTTTATGGATGTCGGATTTGAGAGAGGGCAAGGCTTATGGATGTCGGATTTGAGAGGGCAAGGTTTATTGGGGTTGGATTTGAGAGGGCAAGGTTTATGGATGTCGGATTTGAAAGGGCAAGGTTTATGGGGGTTGGATTTGAGAGGGCAAAGTTTATGGATGTCCGATTTGAGAGGGCAAGGTTTATAGATATCGGATTTGAGAGGCAAAGGTTTATGGATGTCGGATTTGAGAGGGCAAGGTTTATGGGGGTTGAATTTGAGAGGGCAAGGTTTATGGGGGTTAGATTTGAGAGGGCAAGGTTTCTGGATGTCGGATTTGAGAGGGAAAGGTTTATGGATGTCGGATTTGAGAGAGAGCAAGGTTTAGGGTGGTCAGATTTGAGAGGGCAAGGTTTTACGGCAGTTGGATATGAGAGAAGGCAAGGTTAATGGATGTCGGATTCCAGAGGGCAAGGTTTACGGGGGTGGGGTTTGAGGAGCAGGGTACTCACTCTCCTCCTGCATGCGGGCGAGGATCTGCACATCAGTGACGTCATTGAGCTTGTAGGTGGAGGATGAGCCCACAGAGTCCTCGTCCATCTCTGAAGTGCTGAGTTCACTGTCCACCGACGACTGCGGGCTCACTGCTGGAGGGTTCTTTTCTGCTGAGGTCCGCTGGGGCCCTGGGGCCACCGTACACATACACACACACACACACACACACACACACACACACACACACCATACACACACACACACACACACCATACACACACACACACACACACACCATACACACACACACACACACACACCATACACACACACACACCACACACACACACACCATACACACACACACACACACACCATACACACACACACACACACACACACCATACACGCACCATACACACACACCATACACACACCGTACACACACCATACACACACACACACACACACACACACCATACACACACCATACACACACACACACACACACACACACACACACACACCATACACACACACACACACACACACACAAAGGTAAATGCATGTGAATTCAGCAGTCCAGGAGTGGGCAGGTGAGTGCAGGTGAGTGCAGATGGGTGCAGGTGGGTGCAGGTGTGGTGGCTTGCTCGTACCTGCGCTGCCAGGCAGCACTAGCTGCTTGACGATGGGCGCTCTGGCAGGAGTGGATGATGGCGAGTTGAAGCCGCTGCTGTAGGGGCTGTTTCCTGTGGGTGGGCTGTAGGGGGTGCTGTAGAGACTCCGCCTCTTACTCGCTATACACACACACACACATACACACATACACGGACAAACACACGCACACACACACACACACATACACACACACACACACACACACACACAAATATGCACATGCATTATATTATTATTGGGGATATTGTTATGTTGTCAGTTAATTTACATTTAGTGTAAAAAAATACTAAACAGATGTGTGGCATCTCTCTCAAAAAAGCTTAATTTGAGAGAGATGGAGTGAGAGAGTGGTGGTGAGTGTGTAACTCTTGCTCACAGCAGTGTGTGATGGGATACCATGTGTTCCTCTGTGCTAGTGCCATTGTTCTGGAGGGAATATTCACTGCTGTGTTTCTCACACACTTCCACAGACCCGGGGTTAAGAAAGAGGCCATTATCCGCCGACGGACAGAGAATAACAACGCACCCTTTCAGCCCCTCACTGACTGCAGTGTGAGTGTGTGTGTGTGTGTGTGTGTGTGTGTGTGTGTGTGTGTGTGTGTGAGTGTGTGTGTGTGTGAGTGTGTGTGTATGTGTGTGCGCATGTGTGTGCATGTGTGCGTCTGTGTCTAGTGTGTGTGTGTGTGCGTGTGTGTGTGAGATAGGGTAAATGTGACCTGTGACTCCCCTTCTGAGTAACACCTCTGTGTGTATGCACGCACCTAAACTTTCAGCACAAACCTCCCACCTGGAAATGCATTCTGGGAGCTGACCTCTGAGCCATGAGATTCACACAGGTGTGTGTCCTGGCAGATTCCCAGGCCACGTAGACAAAGCAGATACTCTGCTCCATAAGCTTCACACTGCAAGCTCTGTCTCTGGAGCTAAAGCATAAACCTTGCCCTCTGAAATCCAACCATGTGTGAGCCCTTTACAGTGTGAGATCACTAAACAACCCTATGCTGATGCAGCAATCGCTACTGCACTCAGTGCGTCATACAGCAGTACACATGGGCTGTCAGTGCGTCATACAGCAGTACACATGGGCTGTCAGGGCTGTCAGTGCGTCATACAGCAGTACACATGGGCTGTCAGGGCTGTCAGTGCGTCATACAGCAGTACACATGGGCTGTCAGTGCGTCATACAGCAGTACACATGGGCTGTCAGTGCGTCATACAGCAGTACACATGGGCTGTCAGTGCGTCATACAGCAGTACACATGGGCTGTCAGTGCGTCACACAGCAGTACACATGGGCTGTCAGTGCGTCATACAGCAGTACACATGGGCTGTCAGTGCGTCATACAGCAGTACACATGGGCTGTCAGTGCGTCATACAGCAGTACACATGGGCTGTCAGTGCGTCACACAGCAGTACACATGGGCTGTCAGTGCGTCATACAGCAGTACACATGGGCTGTCAGTGCGTCACACAGCAGTACACATGGGCT
>NC_083763.1:78718454-78723454 GCF_963514075.1 Conger conger | reverse complement strand
CAACGGCACAAATCTTTTCTCTCTTTTTTTTTTTTCAAGCTCAATAAGCCATCCAGCTTCTTTCCCGGTGATGTAATCTGTCCACAGCCCAAGCTATGTTAACTTACCAGCTGTCCTCCTCCTCGTTAAGACAGTCCATGTCTTCGAGATCGAGGATTTCCACCTCATCCAAGACAGAAGTTTCTCCTTCTTCTTCTTCGGTGAAATCCCCCATATCGGCCAAATAAGAGGAGCCTTGAGCAGCTGCAGCCTCGTACGCCCTCCCATACCCCGGGCTATCGTATGATTGTCTCGGACTCAGACAACGGGAGTTTTCCAAAACCACTTCATAGCCCCTGTTCCCTCCGAACCCCACCCCTGAGAAACCGACTAGCCCCGCGGCCGCTCCGACAGACAGGGGCGAGTCGAATCCAGCGCTGAGGGGTCTCACATTCCCTGACACGCCGCCCGACGAGGCGAGGAGAGTGGACCGGCTCCGGAGCTGCTCATTCTGCTGTTCGAGCTTCTTCACCAAGTCTTGAAGCTTCCGCACCTCCAAGTCTGCGTTAATGTTGGAGTTGATATCCTCCATGGGTTGCTTTAGCGATATATATATCTATATATTTTGACTTCAGCTTTTGGATCTCTGTCAACAGGTCCTTGCGGGGCGCAGTCTGTATCTCAGGTTGTTTTAAGTGAACACTGAAGACACTTCGGCGTGAGACGGAGTTAATGAGCTCAAAGTCGTCATCTTCTCTGGGTAATCACACACAGAAATTCTGCCGACGCCATCTTTACTGTCCCCCGTCACCCAGTATGGGTGAAGCCAACAATCAACGGAAAATTAACGTCAACACGCACAGAATCGGCAGCGAGCACGTAAAATATGAGCTTGCGCGTGTCCTCTTCCTAGAGGGAGCTTGTCTACGGTGAAAAACTTAAATCATCGGAAATGTAATGGTATTCATCACTTAGGACAATTAAATATTATTTCGGGTTTAATTTATGTTTTCGATTGATCAGTAAATGTTTTTCTGTGTGATAAAGGATATTTAAATAGCCTAGTTTATGACGTGGCTTTGCAATGACAGGTAAAGGGAGAGTTTAATATCTAATATAGGTTATCGTTCAAGGCACACTGTCATTTTACTTTTGGGAGTAAATTTAACAACTGAGAGAGTCAATGCCCCAACTTTCTGTTGTTTTAAAATACAGCAACTTTTAGCCAATGTTATTTTGGTGCTATTTGGCTGTGTGTTTATTTCGATAGAGAAAACATCATCACGGAAATATGACAGCGTTAACTTAAGATATGTAACGTTAACTGTATGACGTTCCTGAAGCAGCACACTCGCTCTGCGTCCATGTCCAGCGCCGTGCGGCCGCTCTCTCAGCAGCCGTTTCCGCGTAGTGACACCGGGAGGGTCCGGTGGAATGTGTTCAAACATTTATTCCCGCCTGAAGATGTTCTCCTCCTTTGTCACCATAAACCGTCTCTCGGTGTGTGGATCCTCCCGTTATGTTCAAAGCAGCAGTTTGTGTGTATCAATATCAATGATTTCTCGTGAAGTTTAGTATTGGGACTTTAAACAACGACAAGCTTTTGGACGGCGACGGTGACCAGAAATAGATCTGTGCTCTGTTGATCGAGACTTTGCTGCCGTAACGGGAAAAGTAGCACTTTAACGTAGTCACTGCAACGTGTGATTTAGGGGAGTGACTTTTCCGTTTTTATTGTGTTTTTGAAATTTCATTGTTTTTTACAATTGATAGTGACACTATACTTTAGATGACTTCAGTGAACTTTTTCCATAGACACTGGTTAATATTAGGATTTCCAGAAGCTATGCTTAATGACTGCTATGGATTTGACGGCGACAGTCGTCAATAAAGATCTGTTTCCGGTCACCGGTACCATCCAAAATCCAATCCGTTGCTTAAAGTCCCTATCAGTCCTACGAAGGAGCGCAGAGTCCCGTGACATATAGGCCGACCTCGCCCGATTTTTTGATGCTGAAATAAGTTAAAGGCTGTGTCCGAATTAACTCACTTGTTTTGGTCGAGTGTTCGGGCATGGCATACGTGTTGCTTAAGATTACTGAGCTTTCATGATGCACCCCTCATATAACCAATGAATAGAGAAATGCTTAAACGATTATGGCCATTCTGAGATTACAGAGGTCCATTAGGTCACCGAAGAGCATGCCCAACTTCAGAATTCAACCAAACCAACGGTTCAAGAGGGGCTGGGCTGGCCAAACATACTCCGTATTTACACACCATCGGATTTTTTCACTACAGGATCTGTATACATGAATAAATGTGTTCGCCCAATCCCATTCCTTGGCTGATGTCATCATTTGCGACAGCTGTTCGGGAACTCCAGGAAAACCGTTCTGGAAACATAGGTTTCCATAGCAACCGGCCGGGGAAAGGGACTGCATTTACCGAGGTAAATTTTGCAATGCAAATACTATTAAAAGCAAAAACATTTGTGTCTTGGTGTAATCCAGATAAGGCCCATCCAAATGCAGTTCTTTCTAGAGCAGTGTTTCCCAACCCCGGTCCTGGGGAGTAACACGCACTATATTGTAATTAGCTGCCAACTGTCCCAAATCAGACACGTTTACCCTCTGTGACAATTGAAAGAGGATCCATTTTCATTGTCTCAATTATAAGGTGTGTCCCATTTGCTGATAGTGTAGAAATCTGAAACCATCTATGTCAGGGGTGTCAAACTCCAGTCCTGGAGGGCGGCAGTGTCTGCGGGTTTTTGGTGTGTTTCAGCACGAGAGATAAATGCCAAAATCTTTCATTGGCTGAAGAGTCCACACACCTTGTTCTTAAGGCTTAATTGGCTGCTGATTGAAAGGAAACCACAAATACCAGCAGACACTGCGGCCCTCCAGGACTGGAGTTTGACACCCCTGATCTATGTGAAATGAATTTACGGACAGCAAAAACAAGCCAAGAGATTGGCTTTGACAACAAGCAGCATACAGTTTGTCAGTCCAGGACCACGGTTGATAAACGCGGTTTAAGATTGAAGCCAAACATTAGGCTGATAAGACTAAAAATCCCATCAAGATTTCCACTAACAGGCCAGACTGTTCTTTCCTACTCATCTATAAAATGACTGTAGCCCCTCTCCGTGAGTCCCCCCCCCACAGCTGAAACACCACTCCAGCACCCTATCAGACTCCACAGTCCCCTGTTGAATAAGAGATGCAAATCTCAAAGGACTGTAATCTTAAGGTAAATACAGAAATCAGAGGCCAGGATGGATAAGACAGCAGGACAGTATTTTTACTGACGAAACAGTATAGCCACAAAAACGCCATCATCTCTCCGCCCTTCCTCAGTGAGGAAGAGGAGGGCGCGGGGTAGTGAGGAAGAGGAGGGCGCGGGGTAGTGAGGAAGAGGAGGGCGCGGGGTAGTGAGGAAGAGGAGGGCGCGGGGTCACAGTGTGTCTGAACTGGAGCCCGGCTCAATGGGCCTCTCTGAGCCCGCCCCCGGCCCCGCCCCCGGCTCCGCCCCCGCCCCCGGCCCCGCCCCCTCCAGCTGCTCCTGCTCAGCACTGACGTCCTGGGACTCCACCCGCTCTTCATCTTCCTCATCCTCTACGTCCATCTCAAACACCCGCACGTGCCGCAGGTTAGAGCTCAGCTAGAGGAGAGACGCGCACATACACACACACACACACATACGCATACGCACACACACATACGCACACACACACACACGCATACGCACACACACATACGCACACACACGCACACACACATACGCACACACACACACACATACACACGCATACGCACACACACACACACGCACACACACACACGCATACGCACACACATACGCACACACATACGCACACACACACGCACACACACACACGCATACGCACACACACATACGCACACACACATATGCACACACACACACATGCACACACACACACATGCACACACACACACATGCACACACACACGCACGCACACACACGCACGCACACACACGCACGCACGCACACGCACGCACGCACACGCGGACACACATACGCACGCACGCGCACATACGCACACACACATATGCACACACACACACACACACACACACACACATACGCACGCAGACACACAGACACACACAGACAGACACAAACACAAACAGCAGTCACATTGGTGTGTTTCCAGGGTTACTGTCATTTTCAGTAGCATTTATCTAAAACAGAATTCATGCAGATATATTTTAGTAACATAAGACAGGCTGATGATCTTAATCTTTTGACTAAAATAAGGTTAAATTGGACTTGCTTGACCAAGGCTAAATTTATCCCCCAAATTTCAGAAAATTTTCAAAAGTTTCCTGGAAAATGTTCTTTGCAGATGTACAGAGCAGTCAATCCCAGAAGCACTCTGAGACTCTGAGATTGGTTCTGACTCGGACTGTGGTTCTGGCTCTGACTGTGGTTCTGGCTCTAGCTCTGGTTCTGACTGTGGTTCTGGCTCTGGCTCTGGTTCTGGTTCTGACTGTGGTTCTGGCTCTAGCTCTGGTTCTGGTTCTGACTGTGGTTCTGGTTCTAGCTCTGGTTCTGACTGTGGTTCTGGTTCTGGCTCTAGCTCTGGTTCTGGTTCTGGTTCTCACCACACAGGCCACTTTGCGGATGCCGTTGACGGCCAGGTGCTGGGCCTTCATGTTCTCCAGGAGACGCCACTGGTTCTCCAGAACCAGGCTGTGGGTTGGGATGGCAGCACTCTGCTGGTCCAATCTGGGAGCGCAGCGCGTGACAAACCTCCCTTCATTAAACAGCAACGGTTTCACAACGAACCAAACTCCACACAACTCAAACCCATTATAATTACAATTCATTCTGTGTGTTTATGTAGCGCGTTTCAATACATGCAAAGTGCTTTACAGTGATGAGGGGGAAACGCCTCCACCAATGTGCAGCACCCACCTGCGCCATTTTGTGCCAGAACACTCATCACACACCAGCTGAGGTGGAGAGGGAG
>NC_083763.1:78705954-78713454 GCF_963514075.1 Conger conger | reverse complement strand
GTGTGTGTGTATAGTGTGTATGTAATGTGTGTGTGTGTGTGTGTATAGTGTGTATGTAATGTGTGTGTGTGTGTGTGTGTGTGCGTGTGTGTGTATATAGTGTGTATGTACTGTGTGTGTGTGTGTATGTAATGTGTGTGTGTGTGTGTGTGTGTGTATGTAATGTGTGTGTGTGTGTGTATAGTGTGTATATAATGTGTGTGTGTGTGTGTGTATAGTGTGTATGTAATGTGTGTGTGTGTGTGTGTGTATAGTGTGTATGTAATGTGTGTGTGTGTGTGTGTATAGTGTGTATGTAATGTGTGTGTGTGTGTGTGTATAGTGTGTATGTAATGTGTGTGTGTGTATATAGTGTGTATGTACTGTGTGTGTGTGTGTGTGTAATGTGTGTGTGTGTATAGTGTGTATGTAATGTGTGTGTGTGTGTGTGTATAGTGTGTATGTAATGTGTGTGTGTGTGTGTGTATAGTGTGTATGTAATGTGTGTGTGTGTGTGTGTATAGTGTGTATGTAATGTGTGTGTGTGTGTGTATAGTGTGTATGTAATGTGTGTGTGTGTGTGTGTATAGTGTATGTAGCAGCAGTAGTTCTCACCGCAGGCTTCTGCAGACACAGCTCGATGGCGTTCTCCATCATCCTCTTCACAAAGTGCAGGGACTTCTGGGGGTAGGATGGGAACAGCAGGGGGCTGTCTGGATAGGACAGAGAGGCTGTCAATCAACCAATCCCTAACACTGTCACAGTTGGACTATTATTTGTGCTTGTTGAGTCATAAGCTGCTACAATGTGTGACATCATCCTGCTAGTGTAGCTACTCCTGTGGCGACACTTCAATATTTGGCAATATCACAAATTTCACAATATCACAAAAAAATACAATACGGTGTATGTGTGTGTGTGTGTGTGTGTGTGTAGTGTACCTTTCAGGTGTGAACTCTCTTGCAGGAAGCTCAGCCATTGGTTCCCACTGGTGTTGGGCGGGGAAACCAGATCCTCATCTTCATCCTTAAGATACTGAACACACACACACACAGTCACATACACACACATTCACACACAGTCACATAGACACACACACTCCTACACTACACACATGCACACTGTACACTCCCCACACACACACACACACACACTCTCTCACCTGGCCGACTCGCTCCACATTGAAGTACTTGCCCTTGCGGTCGAACAGTTCCTCGTTCTGTAGGGGAGGGGAGACACCATTACTGCTGAGCGAGGGGGCGGAGACTCAGCGTCTCCATGACAACGGCACCTGCGCTTACCTCACTGAAGTGCTCCGAGAGAAAGTCTGCCACAAAGGAGATGTCCTTCTGCGTCATCTGAGGAAGAAACAAACGCCATCACCCACAACATCTACACACGCCTGCTGCTGCCACCACAGTGCTGATCCGAGACCCTGCTGATCCGAGACCCTGCTGATCCGAGACCCTGCTGTGCATCGGTGCTGCTCACCTTGTTCAGCTCCGGGGGCACGTGGTCCTCGGACATACGCAGCATCGCTGCAATCAAAGATCCAGAGTCACCAGCATATACCTGCACCCAGCCCCTCACCTGGTTACCTGCACACACCCAGCCCCTCACCTGGTTACCTGCACACACCCAGCCCCTCACCTGGTTACCTGCACACACCCAGCCCCTCACCTGATTACCTGCACACACCCAGCCCCTCCCCCTGGTTACCCACGTACAGCCAGCCCCTCACCTGATTACCTGCACACACCCAGCCCCTCACCTGGTTACCTGCACACACCCAGCCCCTCACCTGGTTACCTGCACACACCCAGCCCCTCACCTGGTTACCTGCACACACCCAGCCCCTCCCCCTGGTTACCCACATACACCCAGCCCCTCCCCTGGTTACCCACATACACCCAGCCCCTCCCCCTGGGCTTACCCACATACACCCAGCCCCTCCCCCTGGGCTTACCCACATACACCCAGCCCCTCCCCCTGGGCTTACCCACATACAGCCAGCGGAAGAAGGCTTTGAAGTTCTTCATGCTTCGGTCTATGACCCTGCAGCACAAACGGGAAACGGGAAACGGGAAACGGGAAACGGGGTGAAATCTGCTCTGGGAGCTAGTAGCTATTACTTGCCTAGCAAACCCCTCCAATTTCCCACAATGCACTGCAGAGAGAGTACTCACTGCAGAAGCTCATTGGCCTTCAGTGTAAAGGAGCCCACAGCAGTTATTGCATCTTAAACAGAAACAGAAATTAGTGAGTCATTTTCCATCATTACTTTAGCTCATGGTATGAGGCGTCTGCCAAATGCCAATAATGTAGTGTAGTGTAGTGTAATGTAGTGTAGTGTAGTGTAGTGTAGTGTAGTGTAGTGTAGTGCAGTGCAGTGCAGTGTAGTGTAGTGTAGTGCAGTGCAGTGCAGTGTAGTGTAGTGTAGTGTAGTGTAGTGTAATGTAATGTAGTGTAATGTAGTGCAGTGCAGTGCAGTGTAGTGTAGTGTAGTGTAATGTAATGTAGTGTAATGTAGTGCAGTGTAGTGTAGTGTAGTGCAGTGTAGTGCAGTGTAGTGTAGTGTAGTGTAATGTAATGTAGTGTAATGTAGTGTAATGTAGTGCAGTGCAGTGCAGTGCAGTGTAGTGTAGTGTAGTGTAGTGTAGTGTAGTGTAGTGTAGTGTAATGTAATGTAATGCAGCTGAAGTATGTGTCAGAATAAGAGTCCTGAGGGAAATACCTTCTATTGCTGCCGAATCCAGGCCCAGGGGCTGAAACTTCTGTTTCCATAGTGACATCCCCCTCACCTCACTCAGGTGGTACAGCAGGGCTTCTGAGCCACTGGGGGGGGGGGGGTACACTGGTGAGGTCAGGGGGTCAGGGGTCCCACACAGAGGTGAGAGAGGTATCAGACAGGTATCAGACAGGTATGTGTACCTCTGCAGGTGGCTGATCACAAGCTTCTGGATGCTGGAGTATGATGACTCGATCGACTGCCCCAGCTTCTTCAGCCCCTGTGGACACATTTACGCAGAAATACTCTACATACTGCTAATACTGCTAACAGTTATACTCTACATACTGCTAATACTGCTAATACTGCTAACAGTTATACTCTACATACTGCTAATACTGCTAACAGTTATACTCTACATACTGCTAATACTGCTAACAGTTATACTCTACATACTGCTAATACTGCTAACAGTTATACTCTACATACTGCTAATACTGCTAACAGTTATACTCTACATACTGCTAATACTGCTAACAGTTATACTCTACATACTGCTAATACTGCTAATACTGCTCACAGTTGTACTCTACATACTGCTAATACTGCTAATAGTTATACTCTACATACTGCTAATACTGCTAATAGTGCTAACAGTTATACTCTACATACTGCTAATACTGCTAATAGTTATACTCTACATACTGCTAATAGTGCTAACAGTTATACTCTACACACTGCTAATACTGCTAATAGTTATACTCTACATACTGCTAATAGTGCTAACAGTTATACTCTACATACTGCTAATACTGCTAATAGTGCTAACAGTTATACTCTACATACTGCTAATACTGCTAATAGTTATACTCTACATACTGCTAATAGTGCTAACAGTTATACTCTACATACTGCTAATAGTGCTAACAGTTATGATCTACAAATATAGTGCTAACACAGTGCTAATAATTATACTCTCCAGACATAACGCGAACACAGTACTAAGAATTACACTCTACAGACATAACGCTAACACAGTGCTAACAGTTATACTCTACAGACATAATGCTAACACAGTACTAATAGTTATACTCTACAGACATAACGCTAACACAGTACTAATAATTACACTCTACAGACATAACGCTAACACAGTGCTAACAGTTATACTCTACAGACATAATGCTAACACAGTGCTAACAGTTATACTCTACAGACATAATGCTAACACAGTACTAACAGTTATACTCTACAGACATAACGCTAACACAGTGCTAACAGTTATACTCTACAGACATAACACTAACACAGTGCGGACACCTATGAGGCTTTGTCAGGGTTGGAGCCACAAATGTAATGGAATGTAACCTACAAGACGGTAGATCTCCAGGAACAGGGTCGGACAACAGCTCTCTACAGGCGTTACACACTGCTACACACTGACACAGGCACACTGACACAGGCACGTAAACGGGGAGCTTTAACTGGTCCTGTGAGACTTACCTTCACTGTCAGCTGGTTCATCAGCAGAGCCTGCAGTTCAGGACTGTCCACAGAGGCACACAGTAATGTATCAAACACACACACACACACACACTATATGTAATAAAATATAACAATCTTCAGCATTACAGGCCTACATCTAGGATTTTATTTTCTTTCTAGGTCTTGGATCAATGAGGAACCTTCAATAAAATTAAACATGAATTAACAATTTCAAGTGTTCTTCAATAAATAATGCATCAGAACTGTGTTCTGTGCCTTTGCTCCACCTAGAGGACACACTGTGTTACTGCGCCTTTGAGGAAGCCTGTTCATCTTTCATTTGCTATTTTCTCTTCAATATATCAAACTGCATTGACAGGTATTATTGCAGGTATCCTTTCTCCAGGTGTGTGAGAGAGGTGTGGGCTGCCTCACCTGGACTTCCCCCACAGCAGAAGTTCCAGAAACTCATCCTGAACCTGTGTGCTGGTGTTCTTCTCCTGGGAGAGAGCAGAGAGCAGATGTTATTCCACATTAGCCAACAACACCGAACGGACGTGATTTGGGTCTTACAATGCCAACTAGCGGATTGGCGGCTGACCTGCGATTAAAGGTATCGGCTAATATTACAGTGATTAAAGTGTATTATAACCAAATAACAGTTTTCTGTGTTTTCCCCTTCAGCATTCCCCACTGTTATCACTGTCCCCACTGTAACGTCTGTGGCCAACAGAAAAAAAATGAGAATAAGTTGGTGAACGTTAGTGAAACACACTTAGTGTAACACACGTTAGTGTAACCAAACATACTCCTGTAACACACTCCTGTAACCAAACACACTCCTGTAACACACTCCTGTAACCAAACATAGTCCTGTAACACACTCCTGTAACCAAACATACTCCTGTAACACACTCCTGTAACCAAACACACTCCTGTAACACACTCCTGTAACCAAACACACTCCTGTAACCAAACACACTCCTGTAACAGCACTCCTGTAAACTCCGTTTGAGCTGCTGTTGATGTGGTGTGACCCCTGACCCCTGACCTGGACGAACTTGGTGAGCCGCAGGTCCATCTGTGTCAGGATGTCCTCCCAGGCCTCACACATGCAGGTGAGGGACAGCCTCAGGTACTGAGGAAGGAGAGCACACAGCATCACGTCTCCATGGCAACGGCACAGGAACCTGCCATCCAACAGCACATGTGTGTGTGTGTGTGCGTGCGTGCGTGCCTGTGTGAGTGTGAGTGTATGTGAGTGTGTGTGAGTGTGTGTGTGTGAGTGTGTGTGAGTGTGTGTGTGTGAGTGTGTGTGAGTGTGTGTGTGTGAGTGTGAGTGAGTGTGTGTGAGTGCGTGAGTGTGTGTGAGTGCGTGAGTGTGAGTGTGTGTGAGTGTGTGTGAGTGTGTGCGTGTGAGTGAGTGTGTGTGAGTGTGTGTGAGTGTGTGTGTGTGTGTGTGTGTGTGTGTGTGTGTGCTCACCTGAAGCAGGGTGGAGATGTGTGTGAACTTGCGGGCCATCCTGGTCACCTCTGCCAGGCAGTCAGACAGCAAGCCTGTGTCCAGCTGCAGGAGGACACATGTCTCCATGGAAACTGCACTCAGCACTGGGTGAGTCCCAGTACTACAATCACCCCCTGTGCTCACCTGCCCCCAGACACTGCCCCCTACCCCCTGCCCCTTCACACTCACCTGCCCCCAGACACTGCCCCCTTCCCCCTGCCCCCAGACACTGCCCCCTACCCCCTGCCCCTTCACACTCACCTGCCCCCTGCACCACCCCCTACCCCCTGCCCCCTGCCCCAGACAGTGCCCCCTCCACACTCACCCCTCCACACTCACCTGGACATAGCTGATGTAGGGGAGCTGGTTGGTGGGCGTGACCTCGGTGATGACGGACAGGGACCTCAGGTCGCTGGAGAGAGAGAGGCTGCGGCAGGTACCCAGCACCTGGGGACAGGAAGGGGAGGGGCTTAACTGCAGCACCAAGGGGAAGAGGAGGAGCTTACACAGAGCGGACAGGAAAAATCAACGCTGGCGAAACCCGACCCCTTACCCCGCTGAGGGAGGCTATCCGGTACATGCCATACGCGTAGAGCTCCACAAACCCAGAGGACCCGCCCAGCACCAGGACATTCAGCCTGCAGACCAATCAACAACTGAGAATAAACATCACTCACTCACTCACACTCTTTCTCTCTCTCACTCACTCACTCACTCACTCTCTCACTCTCTCACTCTCTCACTCTCTCACTCTCTCTCACTCTCTCTCACTCTCTCTCACTCTCTCTCACTCTCTCTCACTCTCTCTCTCTCTCTCACTCTCTCTCACTCTCTCTCACTCTCTCACTCAGCATTATTAATGGAGACGAGACTCCTGTTCTCTCTGTGACTTACCGGGCTTCACCGAGAAGATTCATGATCTCATCCGACTTCTCCTCACTGACAGACAGACAGACAGACAGAGTTAATTTGACACTCAGACATCTCCACCAAGCCAATCTCAGCAGTGAGCACTGCGATGACCTGGCATTGGACACCTGCAGCGACAGGTAAGGGCCACACTCACCTGAATATCTTTGATGTTGTGCTGTAGCTGGGAATGGGAATGAAACACAAGTGAATTCAAACGACAGCACCAGGACAGAGCAGAGATTATATGAGAAACACAGCGGTTTCAATCAAAATGTAAAGAAAAACAGGCGCTTACCTTTTCGGAAGTGTGGGTAATTTGGGGAGGAACAGGTTGGACTCGTCTTCAGAGTTGTAAAAGGACGTGAGGACACTAAAAGGTAAGCGAGAGGCACTTTGAGCACAAGCACACTGAACATGGAGTGGAATGCATGTGTAATACTTTGCCAATGTCTGTGCATCAGACTATTCTATTAGATGGAAGTCTGTTCTTCCATCAGCAACTATTCCCCTCTGCTGCTTCAATTCCTGAGTGACATCCCACTTCCTGCGTACGACCTCACATCCTCTACACTACATCACTTCCTGTGTGCTACATCACTTCCTGTGTGCAGGGCTGAGACCTGCTCTCCTCCAGGATATGGACCCAGTGCAGGCAGGTGACGGGGCTCTCCACGGGGAACGTGTGCAGCACTTCCGCCTTCTCCGCGTCGCACAGCACCACCAGCTTCCTGTCGCCCACGCCGAAGGCCAGGACTGGACAACATGGAGGAGAAAAATCACAGAAAATCACAGAAATGCTCATCACCCAAGTAATGCCCACAGCCCTGCCAACGTAATACAGCAAACCCACAGCCCTCCCAGGCACTGCAGTGTGAAGATGGGCCGGACGACC
>NC_083763.1:78695954-78700954 GCF_963514075.1 Conger conger | reverse complement strand
ACCGCAGTCTGTGTTCTGTATGACCGCAGTCTGTGCTCTGTATGACCACAGTGCTCTGTATGACAGCAGTCTTGGGTGTGTTTTGTGTGACCAGTCTGTGGTGTGCTGGGGTGTGTTCTGTGTGACAGCGGTCTATGGTGTGTTCTGTGTCTCTCAGGTGTAAGGTGCTGAGATGTATTGTTCAGGGTTAGAATGGACCATCATTTCCACATGAATAATTGAGTGTTGGATCCGGCCTGCGTACGTTTACGAGCTGGACTCAGACAAATACAGCCAACTTAAAAATAACAACAGCTGCACAGCACTGCATGAACGAATGCCTCTCTCTCCCTCTCTCTCTCTCTCCCTCTCTCTTCCTCCCTCTCTCTCTCTATCTCTCTCCCCCTCTCTCTATCTCGCTTTCTCTCTCTCCTTCTCTCCCTCTCTCTCAACAACACAACACTCACATACACACACACTCACACACAACACAGACACTGACATACAGGTGTGTGTATATACAGGTACACATCCAGGTACATTCAGACTGTGGCTTTAAGGACATTTGAAAAGAAAGGAAATATAATAACATTCCATGAAATTATTCTCACCTTTAAAGCTGAAATGCCATCAGGGCTTCACCACTGCTGTCGAGCAACATTGTCCTTATTTTTTCTTTTTTTTTCTGCATCTTTTTCATGTTTCTTATTGTTACACTACCAGTAGCAGGATGAAATATTGGAATTAGTGAGATTAAATAAGATGCAAGCCTGTAGCCAGTCGCTAAGGTACATGACTGTAGCGTAGCGGCTAAGGTACATGACTGTAGCGTAGCGGCTAAGGTACATGACTGTAGCGTAGCGGCTAAGGTACATGTCCCATGGTCCCAGTGCTACCAGTTAGCCAGTTAGCCTGTTAGCCTGTTAGCCCTGTGTCCTCTGCAGCCTGTTAGCCTGTTCCTCTGCTTTATTGCTTTGCTTTAAGTGTGTGTGTGTGTGTGCGTGCTTATATACTGTATGTGTGTGTGTGTGTGTGTGTGTGTGCATGTGTCTCTGTGTGTACACCAGACATCAAACACTTTATATTAAAGTTATTTTAGCAGGCAGGCTTTTATCAAAAGTGACTTACAGTTGATTAGACTAAGAAGGGGCCAAATCCCTCCTTGAGCAATGTGGCGTTAAGGGCCTCAAGGACTCAATAGCTGCACTGATCTTATTGTGGCCACAGCGAGGCTTAAACATCAACATTCCCGGTCCGGTGAGTGTATGTGTGTGTGAGTGTGTGTGTGTGTTAGTGTGTTAGTGTGTTAGTGTGTGAGTGTGTGTGTGTGTATGAGTGTGAGTGTGTATGTGTGTGTGTATGTGTGTGTGTATGTGTGTGTGTATGTGAGTGTGAGTGTGAGTGTGAGTGTGAGTGTGAGTGTGAGTGTGAGTGTGTGTCTGTGTCTGTGTCTGTGTCTGTGTCTGTGTCTGTGTCTGTGCGTGTGCGTGTGCGTGTGCGTGTGCGTGTGCGTGTGCGAGTGCGAGTGCGAGTGCGTGTGCGTGTGCGTGTGCGAGTGCGAGTGCGAGTGCGTGTGCGTGTGCGTGTGCGAGTGCGAGTGCGTGTGCGTGTGCGTGTGCGAGTGCGAGTGCGAGTGCGAGTGCGAGTGCGTGTGCGTGTGCGAGTGCGAGTGCGAGTGCGAGTGCGAGTGCGTGTGCGAGTGCGAGTGCGAGTGCGAGTGAGTGAGTGTGAGTGTGAGTGTGAGTGTGAGTGTGAGTGTGAGTGCGAGTGCGAGTGCGAGTGCGAGTGCGAGTGCGAGTGAGTGTGAGTGTGAGTGTGCGTGTGCGTGTGCGTGTGCGTGTGCGAGTGCGAGTGCGAGTGCGTGTGCGAGTGCGAGTGCGAGTGCGTGTGCGAGTGCGAGTGAGTGAGTGTGAGTGTGAGTGTGAGTGTGAGTGTAATGTAATGTAATGTGTGCTGCAGGATGCAGGACGGGAGCTGTGACCTCTCTCTGATGCTGATGGAGGCGTGTCCACGGGAAGGGGGCGGGGTATCGGACGCGTGGGCGGAGCTGTACCTGGATCCGCTGGACGGTGGGGAGGGGGAGTTCCCCGAGCTCTCCTCCTTCCTGAGCCAGGACGAGATCCACCGCAGCCTGGACCTGGCACGGGAGGCCTTCCTGCAGGAGGAGGAGCCCAGCGAAGGCCCGCCCCAAACCACACCCCTACCCCCGCCCCAATCCACACCCCTCTTACAAACCACAGCCCTACCCCCACCCCAAACCACAGCCCTATCACCACCCCAAACCACACCCCTATCACCACCCCAAACCACACCCTTCTTCCTGCCCCAGCCCCCGCCCCCGCCCCCCCCCTCAGGGGCGCGGTATAAGCAGGAGGGGCCGCGCCTGGCCCACGGTGACCCCCCCTCGTCCGCCAGCGAGTTCTGCAGCCGCGCGGCCACCTTCATCGAGGAGCTGTCCTCCATCTTCAGGGGCTCCGCCCCGCCCCATCACCACGACGACGACACGTCCTCTCCCGACAGCGGCTACCTGTCGCCCAAGCGGCCTGTGGCCCCGCCCCCCACCGCCGCAGGGGAGGAGCCTGTGGCCCCGCCCCATTTCACCCAGAAGCTGAAGAGTCAGGAGGTGGCGGAGGGCAGCCCAATTCGGCTGGAGTGCAGGGTCACAGGAAACCCCCCCCCACTGGTCAGGTAGGAACCCGCTCTGAAACCGCCTCAAACCGCTTTCAACCGCTTTCAACCGCTCCATTCCTGCTCTGCTGCTGCCATGGAGATGTATCACACCCATATGGGAGCTGCTCAATGGAGCAAGAAGGCCATGGAGGCGGCCATGTTGGACTGTGGGGCTCTTCGGCTCCAGAGCCTATGCACTAGGTACCCTAATGGGAAGGAATCAGTTGAGATGAAATAAAAAACATTTTTTCTTCTGCTGAGAAAACAAATCAATCCCTGAGAGTTATGATTTCAGTGTGAATTTTAGAATTTAAAAGTACTCTCCAAAAGGGGAGGTTGGGTTAGGTTTAGGGTTGGGTTGTGGTTGGGGTTGGGGTTAGGGTTGGGTTGGGTTGGGCTAGGTTAGGTTTAGGGTTATGGTTAGGTTATGGTTAGGGTTAGCTGCTGCAATGTGAACTGGTTTATTCTGTTATGGGTTATTGTTCTGGCTGTGGTACCAGGTGACAGGCCTGGCTCTGTGCCGCTCCAGCAGGAGGTTCATGGCGGTGTTAGGGTTAGGGTTGGGTTAGGGTTGGGTTAGGGTTGGGTTATGGAGGTTCATGGCGGTGTTAGGGTTAGGGTTAGGGTTAGGGTTATGGAGGTTCATGGCGGTGTTAGGGTTAGGGTTAGGGTTGGGTTATGGAGGTTCATGGCGGTGTTAGGGTTAGGGTTAGGGTTGGGTTATGGTGGTTCATGGCGGTGTTAGGGTTAGGGTTAGGGTTGGGTTATGGAGGTTCATAGCGTGTCAGCTCAGTGCTGGAGGGGGTGGTGTGGGGAGGCCTCACACACGGCCTCTATATATAACCACAGAGCCAGAGTGTGTGTCCCTGCCTCTTCTTTCCCTCAAAACCACTTCCCACTTCCTTATTTGTGGCTTTGAGGGGCCTCATTCTTAATGGCTTAAAAGCGTAAAAACACATCCACACACACACACTCACACAATCACTCACACACTCATACACACACACACTGACACACTCACACACTCACACACACTCTCACAGTCACTCACACAGTCACTCACACACACTGACACACTGACACACACGCTCACACAGTCACTCACAAACACACACACACACACTGACACACTGACACACTCACACACTCACACACACTGTCACACGGTCACTCACACAGTCACTCACACACACTGACACACTGACACACACACTCACACACTGACACACGCTCACACACTCACACACACACACACACACACACACACACAGGCAGTGACAGTGGCAGCAGTGTGTGGGAACTTGCAGTGTGTGGCACAGGTGTGTGGGATCTTGTGGGAACTTGCAGTGTGTGGCACAGGTGTGTGGGATCTTGTGGGAACTTGCAGTGTGTGGCACGGGTGTGTGGGGTCTTTTGGGAACTTGCAGTGTGTGGCACAGGTGTGTGGGGTCTTGTGGGAACTTGCAGTGTGTGGCACAGTTGTGTGGGGTACAGTTGTGTGGCACAGTTGTGTGGGGTCTTTTGGGAACTTGCAGTGTGTGGCACAGGTGTGTGGGGTCTTTTGGGAACTTGGGGTGTGTGGCACAGATGTGTGGGGTCTTGTGGGAACTTGCAGTGTGTGGCACAGGTGTGTGGGGTCTTTTGGGAACTTGGGGTGTGTGGCACAGTTGTGTGGGGTCTTTTGGGAACTTGCAGTGTGTGGCACAGATGTGTGGGGTCTTGTGGGAACTTGCAGTGTGTGGCACAGATGTGTGGGGTCTTGTGGGAACTTGCAGTGTGTGGCACAGGTGTGTGGGGTCTTTTGGGAACTTGGAGTGTGTGGCACAGTTGTGTGGGGTCTTTTGGGAACTTGCAGTGTGTGGCACAGGTGTGTGGGGTCTTGTGGGAACTTGCAGTGTGTGGCACAGGTGTGTGGGGTCTTGTGGGAACAGTGCGGACTGTCGTCTCTGGGGACACCTTCCCCAGGTTCAGCGTTCAGGGTTCAGGGTTCATGCAGGCATGGAGGAGTTCACAGCAGCTGGAGATAGATGATGGTCAGAGGGAGAGCAAGTAAGGAGAGAGAGCAGGATAGGAGAGAGGGAGAGAGAGAGAGAGAGAGAGAAGGAGAGTAAGCACAGTGAGGGAGAGAGGGAGGGAGGGATAGAGAGGGAGGAAGGGAGAAAGAGGGAGAGAGGGAGAGAGGGAGGGAGGAAGGGAGAGAGAGGGAGAGAGGGATAGAGAGAGGGAGAGAGGGAGGGAGGAAGGGATAGAGAGGGAGAGAGAGAGGAAGAGAGGGAGAGAGGAAGAAAGGGAGGGAGAAAGGGGGAGAGGGAGAGAGGGAGAGAGAGAGAGATAGAGAGGGAGAGAGGGAG
>NC_083763.1:78688454-78690954 GCF_963514075.1 Conger conger | reverse complement strand
AGGCTATAGGCTGCCCCAGTAATGCACCTTAGCCACTAGGCTACAGGCTGCGCCAGTCATGTATCTTAGCCACTAGGCTATAGGCTGCCCCAGTAATGCACCTTAGCCACTAGGCTATAGGCTGCCCCAGTCATGTAGCTTAGCCACCACTAGGCTATAGGCTGCTCCCTTAGGAACTAATTCTAGAACTAACCCCAAGGAACTACCCCACCTCCTTTTGGCAGAGCATCCCAAGAAACAGAGATAATTACTCAACTCAGTTTTATTTGTATAGCGCATTTACAGAGACTGTCACAAAGACACTTTACAGAGTAACAGAAGGGCAAAGAGGAAAAGGACAAACACCATGCCAGAGTCTGAGAATAGCAAGCACAAGAGGTACAAAACTCTCAGGAGGAGCCCGGCTATAGAGGGGGGGCGCAGCTATAGAGGGGGGGCGCAGCTATAGAGGGGGGTCCGGCTATAGAGGGGAGCCCGGCTATAGAGGGGGGCCTGGCTATAGAGGGGGAGTCCTGGCTATAGATGGGGAGTCCTGGCTATAGAGGGGGGGCCCGGCTATAGAGGGGGAGTCTGGCTATAGAGGGGGGGCCCGGCTATAGAGGGGGGGCCCGGCTATAGAGGGGGGTCCATCCTCCGCTGGCCAGAGAGGTGTAACGACAGGATGGATAAAACAGGACTGTGTTAGGAAAAGTACTACAGCAATTACTGTGTGCTTTACATACACAAACTCCCGCACAAAAACATTTCCAGAAAGGAGCAGAAGAAGCAGTGATTATCTCAGGTGATGCATGTCGGCCTAAAAGTGTGAGGAGGGGGGTGAGCCTCATACGACTGGGCATGCCAGGATGCAGTGGGAATACGGCTGGGAAGGCCAGGATGCAGTGGGAATACGGCTGGGAAGGCCAGGATGCAGTGGGAATACGGCTGGGAAGGCCAGGATGCAGTGGGAATACGGCTGGGAAGGCCAGGATGCAGTGGGAATACGGCTGGGAATGCCAGGATGCAGTGGGAATACGGCTGGGAAGGCCAGGATGCAGTGGGAATACGGCTGGGAAGGCCAGGATGCAGTGGGAATACGGCTGGGAATGCCAGGATGCAGTGGGAATACGGCTGGGAAGGCCAGGATGCAGTGGGAATACGGCTGGGAAGGCCAGGATGCAGTGGGAATACGGCTGGGAAGGCCAGGATGCAGTGGGAATACGGCTGGGAATGCCAGGATGCAGTGGGAATACGGCTGGGAAGGCCAGGATGCAGTGGGAATACGGCTGGGAAGGCCAGGATGCAGTGGGAATACGGCTGGGAATGCCAGGATGCAGTGTTTGTCTCTGACACATGCTGTGAGAGCTGAAGCTTTCTGACTGCGTGGTGAGAGACAGGGGGCTGGCAGAGAAGCCACACACACACACACACACACACACTCACACACACACACACACTCACACACACACACACACACACACACACACACACACACACACACACACACACAGACTCACACACACTCACACACACACACACACACACACACACACACACACACACACACACACACACACAGACTCACACACACACACACACACACACACACACACACACACACACGGACACACGGATTGGTCCTGGTCCCGGAGCGCTTTGGGAGGAGTGGCCCGGCCCTCAGACTGCGTGTGCATGCGTGCAGAGCCGGGGAGATTCTGCTCCGATATGATTGAAGACTAGTGAGCATAGCCCAGCCATCACACGCACTGCTGCCCCCAGTAAAGGCTCCTGGCTGTACACAGACAGCTATTAAAATGGCTTGTTTATGTTTACGTGGGCCTGGGTGAATAGAGAGCTGATTCTCTATTGTTCAAGGAGACAAACGCAAGAGAACATAAGAGGTTCAGAAAGAGTCTTGGAAAGAGCATCACTCCCTAGAACAAACAGAGAGAGTAGTTTCTGGTGTGAAGCAAAACACTGCAGGAAAGCCATTGAAGCTTTCAAAAACCAATGTCCAAGTCTGGACAACAAAGTCTAAAGTCTAAATAAATTCTGTTCTGTGTGAGAGGGACATTCTGAAGCTGTTCTGTGTGAGAGGGACATTCTGAAGCTGTTCTGTGAGACAGATATTCTGAAGCTGTTGTGTGAGACAGATATTCTGAAGCTGTTCTGTGAGACAGATATTCTGAAGCTGTTGTGTGAGACAGACATTCTGAAGCTGTTGTGTGAGACAGACATTCTGAAGCTGTTGTGTGAGACAGATATTCTGGAGCTGTTGTGTGAGACAGACATTCTGAAGCTGTTGTGTGTTGCTCCAGGGAGATTGGCCCCTGCTCAGTCTCATTGATAAAGTGTAAAAGTGTAAAGTGTAACAGTAGTGTAACAGCTGAAATGACTGGAGTGTAACAGCTGAAATGACTGTAGTGTAACTGCTGAAATGACTGGAGTGTAACAGCTGAAATGACCGTAGTGTAACAGCTGAAATGACCGTAGTGTAACAGCTGAAATGACCGTAGTGTAA